>NC_056728.1:1604037285-1604039785 GCF_019279795.1 Protopterus annectens
CGGTGGTAGTACGTCTCTGACTTGGAGAACCATTGCTCTCATGTTATAGAAATCAGCATGCAAATGTGACAGTCTGAGACACGACTAATGCAAATTAGCCAAATGCATTTTTCTCAGAACCTTCACCAAAATGGAGTAACACAGCGAGCGGAGTGATTTAAAGAAAAGCTCTTCCACGCTATTTGGGGTTGGGGACCAACACAATAAAAATGAGCACTCTTTTAATGACATACATCCATTGATTTCTACAGTAGGATTAGCTCTATTTGTACAATGGCAGTTATGTACTCAGAGTCATACTAATGACCTTCAAATGACCCTTTGCTCTGTACAGATCTTCCATGCTTCTGAATCACATTTTATCACTGTAGCATTATTAGGACTCCCCACTGAAGTCTTGATTATACCACATCAATATTTTCTCTGAATCCTACACATTATATGATTTATTATTTTAGAAATTTATTTATTAGTATTATATGCTCAGTTGTCTTGATCATTGCAGAAAACAGCCCTATGGACAGTCCATCTATATAGTTACCTGAAAGTAAGTAAATATAGAAAAATATCTTACAGAGCAATAATGGTGAGAATATGAAAGAAAAGGCTGGGGAAGTGAATGAATGACAATAATAGTGCATGTCAAAATGCAATAAGTAGAAAAAGAATTTGTTGTAATTTTTTATGAGCAAACAATTTGCTAATGTTTGCATTAATGTTGCAGAGATTTTGTGACTGTGAAGGTACTGAATACTATCATACGAAGAGTGACATAAAGGTGAATAAAGTTGCCAATCAGAGATGCACTGTGCCATTCACATTACTAGAGATTAATATGAGCATTGTGTATAAGATGTGGTTGCCATGTTATACAGTATGTTCACATTTGTATGCTCTACAACTTAACATTCCTGCTTGATATGAAGGCTTTTTACCAGGCATTGCAGCCTGTTTCTTGGTCTAATCACTTCCTAGTCCATTTTAGTCATGAGATACCACATCAGACTTCCCAGTCCTGAACAGAGGGAGGCTCATTCACTAATTATATGACCTCTGATGTTTTTATATTTACATTTCTTCAGTTCCTTTCAGAGGATGGTCTGGGTGCCTTGATGGCTCTGCTCATGACCATATTAAGTTGTCACCCTTGGATCTTGAATTCCTAAACTCAGGTCATATATACCCACTCCTATTTAAGGCATGTGAGTCATGGCTTAACCACTACCTCTGTTATCTTCAACAGGAAGACCATAACATGGAACATTGTTGGAGGTGTGCAGAGTTGTGAATTTACAAACTTGACCTGGATTAGCACTACATCATATACAAAGATGATGGCTCTCATAAGAAGGCATCTTCTTTGTCTAGAGAGATCTCAGTAGTGACAAACTGACCAGCCACACTGTCCTGAATGGTAGACATGGTGTGCATCCCAGCCTGTATCATGACTCATCTAGCTTCATTGTCTCAACAATGTGAGCTAACTCCTCATCATTTTATGGACAAGGTTACTGCTGTCAGCCTGTCTTTCACCCAGAGACCCCCATGGTCACTACAGAGTTCTCAGGCAGTGTTTATTCACTCTCTTGGATGGCACTTGACATTTCTAGCTATAACATGCTCTTAAATACAATCCCAGGTAAGAAGTGTATGACATGAAATTTGTATCCTTGGCCCATATAGCTGGTCCAGGCCAACCTTGATGTGCTAGGTCCTTTGACCTATCAGATAGTAGTTTCTTCTTTGAAGACTGTTCTGTTTTTCATTGACGTTAAAAGAAGCTGCTGTCACCCCTGTCCTACAGAAGTTATCCCTTGATCCCAATGCCTTTGACTACTTCTGCCTACTCCTTAAATTTCTTCTTATTAAAAACATCATATATGCTCAGCTTAAGAATTACATCACAGCCAGTGGGTTCATGGATCCCTATCAGTTTAGGGTTTGGTCATAAAACTGAAACTACTCTTATTAGAATAGTTAGTGATTTCCTAATGGCTGGCAATTTGCTAATTTGTTTTGGTACTACTGGATTTGTCAGCAATGTCAGACTCACTTGATAATTGTGTCTTGACTGAGTGGTTGCAGTCTTACTGTGAGATGTCTTCCATAGTTCTTGAGTAGCTTTACTTCATATTTCTTATGCCATATGCAGAAAGTTTCTTCAAATGTCAAACTTGTACTCCATGCTCCCTTGACTGCAAAGTGCTTCAGGGATCAGTCTTGAGTCTCTTCTTTTTACTGTACTCAGTCTTCCCTTAGAACATCCTATCAGGAGTAGACGGCAAGAAAATCAGCACTTATACGTCGGAGGTTATGCTCTTCTTCCAGCATAGAGTGCTTTGCCATTTTAAGATGCAAAAGAGCAATGCCAACTGAGTTATAAGAATAATGAGCAGAAGATGGCACTGCCCCCTGTTTTGCAAGGGACAGACCAGCCTATATGGATGAATGGGGGAAATGAGTTCTTGGAAATGACTACTTCTTTATCAGTCAATGTCCT
>NC_056728.1:1604044785-1604142285 GCF_019279795.1 Protopterus annectens
ATGAATGTGTATATACAAATACACATATTATTACTATAGAAAATGATGCATGCTATAATTCTTAAAGTTTTAGGAGATGTGTCTTTATGCTGTCTGTATAGTTTGTAAACTGGTCTTTTCAACTGTCACAACAATGGATACTGTTACCAGCCATGTCAAGAAATAATAATGTTTTGTTTTTTCCAGCAAGACTGTATAATTATTTCAGTGAGAACCTTTAGTTAGTGATGTGTATACATGGGTTAACAATTAATTGTTTTATTAATTAAAAACTGTCCCATCTCACTGTGCAATCTCTCAATAAATGCATGCTGTCTGTTCTGTCCATTCTGTGCCTACCAACCTATTTCCATAAAACAAAACATTAATAATGCCTATATTCCTTCAGAAAATATATCCAGGTCTACTGTGCATACTGTTTACTTTTTCATCTGTTCTCATCTCATTGAGTACATGGATCAGCCTTCCCTTTGTGTTCCAGTGAATAGAACTAAAGATGAAGTTAGTTGTTCCAACTCACTGGGCTGTGGCATTCATGAGCCAGTTTCCCATTACAAAATGGAGTTCTCAAGCACCATATCATGTTTGGTGAACCATGCTTAATAAGGAGCTATTTGTTATTTTAATAATAATAATAATAATAATAATAAGATGATTATAAAATTGGGGTACTGCAAGAATCATAAGTGTATGTAATTAAATATTGTTCTGTAAGTGGTGCAGTTATAATTCCAGTTGCCACATATTACATTAATATACATGAGGACTAATGGCATGATTCTCATAGCATAGTAATGGCACAAGGCAAAAAAGAAAAGAAAATGGAAAATATCTTCCACATTATGATAAATACCTGGCGATGATTCGGCTTGCTCCCTCACCGCAGTGACCTGATATGTTGAAGTATGATCCATTGCAAATATATTTGCAACAACCATGCAACTGTGAAACTAATAATTAATTTCCCAGTGTAGCAAATGGGAATATACTGCTACTGCGCATGCTTAATGAATCGGTCTTTGCAAAAGGTTGCGGCAGTCAGAGGCAAAAAGCAATATACCTGTCCATCTATGAGCTGAGGATTATTACTCGTGCTATGAGCTAAGGGTTGTGACATGTGTGTAAAAGCTTTTGACATCATTCCATAAACTTTGTTACTGTCTTATGGCTGTAATGTACAATGTAGTGCATTTTACGTATCCCATATGTCTATAGTACATGCAGAATGTTGCATGATTCTGTCTTGCTTCTTCTTTGCTGCCAAGACTGTAAAAGGAATGTTTTGAGAGTGTTTGCATTCTACCATCAAGTCTACAAACATCTATAAAGGGAAGCTGAACTCATTAGCCTAGTAGAGGTCATAGTGTCAAGCAGGACTGCAACATTCAACATAAGCAGTGATGTAACATTCATCTCAATCTTTGTGAGAGTTTGGTCATTTAGCAGTTGTATTAACTGGAAGATAATACCTTTTCACCTTCATTAATTATATCTGGATTTAAAAAGACAGCAAATGATGTGAAATGTTATCACTAAATCACCAGGAACAACTTTTTTAATGAGGATACCCTGCAGTATGAAAGCACATAAATCAAAGAAAAGACAAAATATTTTGCACCATTATTTACCTCCACTGGAAAATGGAAAGACAGAGCAGAAAACTGAGACAGCACAGAAAAATAACTTTAATAAAATGAAAGCCAATTTCCATGAAACAAAGCCATGAAGCCAAAATAGTTCAGACAAAAAATGTTGCCATTCTTTTGAGTGCAGCAGAAAATAGTGGCCTTCTCACAACTTCCAGTGTTTCATTTTGAGTATGCAAGCAATGATGACTGACAGGGTAAACATTATTAAAGAAATAACAGACCTCCCAGGGTTGTTGTGAGGCCTTGTCATCCATGGAAGGTCCATTATTCCACTGTGGAGGGTAATTTTTTTAAATGCAAAATAGTTCCTCCACTTATGTTTCACACGTTGTAAAATGGTAATTGTTGTTGGAGTATTTTACATCCCAAATATAAGTTATGCAAACATTTAACATTCACACACACACACACACACACACACACACACACACACACACACACACACACACACACACACACACACACAATGTCTCAGTAATTCATGCTGCATTCTTGACTGACAAGATTTTAGATATCTGAAATAAAATGAATGAAAACTTTCACACCATGCAAGGCATAACAACCCCTTTATGCCTCTTAACTGTCTCTAAGGATGCTCTGCCCACTGAAAATGTTTGAACTTGTTGTAAGTCTCTAAAGCTTACTGTGTGTTAATGGAGCCAAAAAGTCTAGTTTATTCAGAAAATGTAGGATGATGGAAAAACAATTGCTCTATTAAGTTATTACATTACTTTTGGTTATACTTAAATGATCCATGATAGGTGTTGTTTTCATCATATCATTAATTTTAGTCAGAATTATTGAGAAAGAAGTTGACAGGCATGTTCCCAGTTTCTCACCTCACTCACTCACTCACTCACTCACTCACTCACTCACTCACTCACTCACTCTGTTTTTCTTTCTGCCTCTCTCTCTCACACACACACACACACACACACACACACACACACACACACACACACACACACACACACACACACACACGCACACACACTCGCACACACACACACACACACACACACACACACACACACACACACACACACAGACAGCCAGATAGACAGACACACAGAAAAGCACACACACTCACAGACATGTATGTTACTTTTTTCCTTTTATTTATAAAAGTAAAGACATAGTGAGCATAAAAAGTCACAATTGTTTGTTTTTATTCTGTCTGTGTTTCACTGTAGCTTAATATGCTGTCCTGAGGTGGTAGACTTGTTTTTACTTGGCAATATTTGTACATTAATATCATGTTGGGGAATGCTTATTGTCCAACAGGGTATTAATGTATGCTTTCCCATTATCTAAAGTTGATCAATTAATTGCTTCGGTCTTCTCTTGCCACTTGCTCTACCAGCATAATTAGCATTTCAAGGTAATTTTGCAGAAATATTTATGTAATGGGTAAAGAGATTAAACAGCTGAGCTTTTCTTCTCCTGACTGGTGTTGATGCATTTAAGATATCTGATACATTTACTCTTAGTAATGAACAGCATTTTGACATGGTTATTATTAAATACAAGTTCCAATACTTTTTTACATTTTGTCATTAGAAGACAGGAAAAAGAGGCATCTGTTGATGCATGTTCAAATGAACTAAGGCATAGATCAGAAAATGATATTCTTGTCCAGCTACGTGATTATCTTTTCTGAGACTGAATTGCCTGTGACATTAAAAATGACAAAGTGAGAAGTAAACTATTGTAAATGTGTGTACAGCCACTCAGAAGGAGGAACATGTTGAAGATTTAGATGTGTATAAAATTAAATTTAAACTAAGATATGTTGATAGTAGATAAAATGTTACTGTCATGTCAATGTACAATTTCAGAAATGCTTCAAAGTCTGTTAATGATCAGCTTTTAACTCAGCAATCACCAACTTGTTCAAGGCGAGTTAATCGGTATGATAAGACTCAATGTTCAATAATCAGTAGAGAATGTAGGAAGTGTAGAACCAAAATCATTTTTCTGTAGTATGAAATTTATGATAAAGAACAAAGATTTTTTTGTGATTGGCTAATGCAAATAAAATTGATGATTTTATAACTGTTGACTGACCCCTTGTAGACAGAAAAGTATATTTTTCTGAAAGTGGTTGATTATCTATCTATCTATCTATCTATCTATCTATCTATCTATCTATCTATCTATCTATCTATCTATCTATCTATCTATCCAGCTATATATCCAGCTATCTATATCAGAAATAAAGCTAGGTTATCTAGTGACCTGTGCCAATTCTTGTTTGTGCTCCCTCCTCTGTAAGATATGTAATGAAGAAAAACAACTGTTGCAAATTGCTTGCAACAAATAGAACTAGTGACTTGCTACAGTTAAGATATGCAGATAGCACCGCACTTCTTCATCTGTGATCACACATACATCAGAATTCCTTACTCAGTACTAGAACTTCACTACCACTCATTTGGCATCTCCTGATAAAAATGTGTGCTCAGGACAACTACTCTAGTCAAATTACACTAGCTACAACATGGTTCTATAGGTTTATATGGTTACATGTTATTAAGTTGAATGTTTATAATATGAAGCATAGCTTAAGAGGCCTTGCTGGCATCTGTGTGTGCAAGGTTGTAATGTATCAGAGTTGGAATTTGCACTTCCCACTCTTGTAGAATCTCAGAGTTATTAAATATTAGTTGCAGGGGTGTGAGGGTACAGTTAGGCTTGCTCACTCTTATATATATATATATATATATATATATATATATATATATATATAAATTATTTTGGTGTCAGTCTTTTCAGATTGATATTTTGTGTTTTGAGCATCTTGTTATTCAAAATGCTAACACATAAACATATATCTCTCTATTTATATAGCTATATAGTGAGATATATATGTGTGTGTGAGTGTCAGTACAGTGATGCTGTATTTACTATTTCTTCACTGAGAAGAAACACATCAATCTTATTAGTGCAAAAATCGCTGGTCTGAAAAAAGATGTCTTTAAGTCAAAGGTATCTTTCATTTAGACAAAATACCAGAGCTGAATTTCAATATTATACATAAAAGAAGATTGTAAAAAAGTGCCTTGAGATATTTGATGTCTGAGTTAGCAGCTTCTTTACTGACTTAACTCTGATCATATACTGACTCCATCAGGTCAGACTGAGCTGTGTTGTGTGTATAAGAAAGTGCAATTTAGAGTTTATTTATTAACTTGTCTAGAGCACTGATCCACATTGACATTTTCTACAAGCAGACCAGCAGCACTTTCAGGTTAAGTGACCTGCTTAGGGTCACATGGCTGGTATATGGAGGCTGATGGACTATATGATGAAGCTTGTTAACAGGTCATAGCCTTAATCTTTACTGTATCAACATAACAACATAGTACTTTGGGAAGATTTGCTAGTGAGCAGCTGTACACAGTACAGATGCAAGTGCAGAATGATGGAACTTGCAATGCAGTCATCAGAAATTATTTGCAAATTTGCAGTGGCCATGTTTTGTACTTGCACGTTCAGTGTTTTGTAGGCTCAGAATGATGAGTCACATTTATGTAAAAACATAATTTGTATATCTGCATAGGCGTCAAATTGCAGATTTGTGCAATAATATTTGTTTAGCCTCAGGAGCAGAATACAGTATGCAGAAATGAATGATCACAGAGTAAAATAATTTTTGAGTTTTATGTGAATTCAAATGTTTCATTGACTTATATGCTGATTCGTTTACAGGACTTCATAATTCAGCTCAGTACTTTGTCACACTGGACATGGGTTAGCTACAACTGAGTAAAATATGGTAATGAGAGGATGGCAGGATCATAAGAGAAATCACCATTATCATTTCATGGTTATTACACTTTTCTTGACAAAATTAATGAGTCACAGGGACAATTATTCAAATCTAACAAAGTAATAAGCCATATCAACAGCATTACAAGTTGCTGGAAAGAATTAATGAATCATAATTAAGCATTATCAAAGGTGACAAAATGGCACATGAATAACATGTTGTCCTGGAATCCTCATCAATCCAACCAAAGCCAGATATCAGGTAAAAATAGCCAACTAGGCAAAAGATTTATTACAAAACCTTCTTTGTTAGAAATCTCATAAACAATGTGCAGCATTGTGCAGAGATAATAGTAAACAATACCATATGCTCAGACCCAGAGGATGTAGGCAATCTACTAGAGGACAAATTCACCTCCAACTTCACCCCATCCAATATTCTCAGATCAAGTACCCTTATCTAACCCCCTCATCAAATCTCCCAACAATATGCTCTCAAGATACTACCTAAGACCAAGAACACTACGTCTATGGGGCCACATGACATAGCTCTCTGACTGCTAGGTAGCCTGAAAACATGAATTGTCAAACTCCCTGCAGAGGCTATTCAACATTAGCCTTAAGAGATTAATTCCATTTCATAAAGGTGGGGCTACAGCAGACCCAGGTAATTACAGACTCATAAATCTGACCAGCCTGATCTGTAAGGCTATGGAAAGGATCATTATGAAATTAATAAACAGAGTTATATAGGTGACCCCCCAGAACCTTGACCCAAAGCACTTTAAATTCATCAAGGGCAGGTCTTGTCTACTTACACGCGCCCAACTTCTTCAAAAAAAATTGCCAAGGCAATAGACAATAGGAATTTAGTGTACACTTATTCTCTGGACCTTGCAAAGACATTCAACAGCACTCCAAACTCAGGCATCATAGATACAGTCTCCCAGCTAAAAGGATTCAGATGGAGCAATGATAAAATCAGCAAGAAAAGGAGAGTAGTATTGCTGGAGTTAAATTCATCCTGAAGTCTTAGTGAGTACCTTCATGAGGTGGACTCATTTTTTTACAAAATCTCACCAAAATGACACTGATCTATAGACTGTTTTTTATGCAGCATATATTATAGACAGAAATAGATTAAAAGATAAAAAGACAACTGGGTGCATATGTCCCAGGATCAAAAAAGTACCTAATACTGGTAGATGCACTGGTGCCAGGACTGGAAAATATGACAGTGCAGAATCATCAAGACACATACACATTCTTACAATGGGGTTAGGCCAGGTGGCCAGGTACAAGGGAAGGATGCCCCCTCCCCCCATTGCAGAAGAAAGTAGTTGTCCTCAAAAAAACACAAAAGAATGACAGGCCAAAATGATCAATAAAGCATCGACTATTGAGGATAAGAAAGAAATAATGCATTGTTACTAGTATGCAAGAAGCCTAGAATTTCCAGATAGAAGATATTCAAAAAGACTGAGAGACAAATTAGAGGAGAGAAAAATACTTGCACAAGAAACACTGTCAAAAGCTTCAAATGCAAATTTGTGTTCATTAATACAACAGATTGATGAAAAACATTATATAGACCAAGAAACCTTGGTCCATTTATAAAAGGAAGTGACCAAGGAAGTGCAAAAACATAAAAAAAAAAACTTAGAGATTTTTGAAAGGTGTAAAAAAGAAATATGTTACGGGAAGGAAAGACAGCTTTGATATGATGTAATATTTATGCAGAGGAGAAAGTCAAGTAAATCAATACAATAAAGCAGCTCCAAAGATATTTGAAGAGAAATACAGGCAAAGGTACTCAGATATGAAAAATTTCACAATACCAAAAATAAGATCACACAGGGAGAACACAGAATGGAAGATTAGTAAAGCAGAAGTTAAAAAGTTATAGAATACCTGCAAAATAGAGGGTTTAGTGTAGAAAGTCTAACACAGGTTATGTCAGAGCATGAAAGAATAATGAGTCTCCAAAATAAAAAGAAACAGGTAGAGTGGGAGATATCTGAAGAAGAAATCTGGACATATAAAAGAAAATGAGATTTAATCATATTCTTCTTTCGGCTGTTCCAGTTAGGGGTCGCCACAGCGGATCTTCTGTTTCAATTCTTCCTGTTCTTTGCAACATGCTCTTTCACACCAACCGCCTGCATGTCCTCTCTCACCACATCCATAAACTTTATCTTAGGCCTTCCTCTTTTCCTCTTACCTGGCAGCTCCATCCTTAGCATCCTTTCCCCAATATACCCAGCATCCTTCCTCTGCACATGTCCAAACCAATGTAATCTCACCTCTCCTGCTTTGTCTCCAAACTGTCCAACCTGAGCTAAGCCTCTAATATACTGATTCCTAATCCTGTCCATCCTAGTCACACCCAATGCAAATCTTAACATTTTTAACTCTGCCACATCCAGTTCTGACTCCTGGCTTTTCGTCAGTGCCACTGTCTCCAACCCATATAACATAGCTGGTCTCACTACCCTCTTGTAGACCTTCCTTTTCACTCTTACTGATACCCGTCTGTCACAAATCACTCCTGACACTCTTCCCCATCCATTCCACCCTGCCTGTACTCTCTTCTTCAACTCTCTTCCACACTCACCATTACTCTGAACTGTTGATCCCAAGTACTTAAACTCATCCACCTTTACCAACTCTACTCGCTGCATCCTCACCATTCCTCTACCCTCCCTCACATTTACACACATGCATTCTGTTTTAGCCCTGCTGACCTTCATTCCTCTCCTCTCAAAAGCATATCTCCACCTCTCCAGGGTCTCTTCAACCTGGTCCCTGCTCTCACTACATATCAAGAAAATGAGATTTAATATGGTACAATATTTATGCAAATAAAAAAGTAAAACTAATCAATACAAAAGAAGCAGTATCAAAGATATTTAAAGAGGAATACAGGCAAAGGCATCTGGATATAGGAATGTTTAAGTTGTGTCACAAATTAGAACAAATTCCTCTTTACCATGGAAGAATGATTAATACTTATTAAGATGGTAATTCTCCCTAAAATATTGTTTGTCTTACAATCTTTATTACTATCTCCATCAAAAAAAATCGCTGAAGATAAATAATATACTGTACTACTTAACTTTTTGGCATCCTAATAAACCAAATGTTTCCTTTGATTGGCACAGAAAATGTTAGGGTAATGGTGGAATAGGATTCCCTGCTTTTCAATTGTATGCTATTTCAGCAATTGTAAAAGTTATAGCATTGCAGATAAATTCATCTTATGATTAAAAATGGAAACAAATACATCAAGAAATATTATTAGAAAATAAATATATCACAACCAGTCATAAAAAATAGTACCTAATAGTTTTATCTGGTTATTAAAAGATTTTTGTGTAAATGGTATTACATCTTCTTCTTAAACTCCCTATTTAAATAATATAATTTCTTCTTTTCAAAAGTTCAAATATTCTAACCATTGTGTTAACTCATTACATCTGAGTGATGCCTCCAGGTGCATCTGTACTTACCTCCTACTGATGCCTCTAGGTGTCAAATATTACGTGTTCATATTTGCATCAATAATTCCAAAACCGTGCAATATAAGGTTTTAAAATATTTCATCTTAAACCTTACACATGGCAACCTAAACTGAATTAATATGTGACTTCTGTCTAGTGCAGTTAAATACATAACTGTTGTTTTTATGACATTAATTTTTATAGATATAATATTCACATTTTTCTAAATATCTTTACAACCACGTAAGACAGTCAACACTCCTTAGCCTTACATGGAAGCTCTCAGCTAGATGAATAAAATGTTGCAGATAGTATGTGTGTAACTTGAATGGTTGTTGAGATATTGTAAATTAACAAAATATTACAAATGTAATAGTTACTGTGTTTATTGTGACTTATAAATTTTGTTTTAAGTCCCAGAAGCTAAAGAATATTATCACTATAAAAATAGTTTGTGTGGAAGGGTTTGTCATTTATAGTTCTTTCTTAAATCCTTTAATTCCAGAGATATAAACATTTGTTTGAAATGTGAGGGCATAATTTGATTCTGTCAAAAAGCTTAGGCTCAGCCCATTGGAAGTTACAGGTCAAACTTCCTGAGCTCCATTGGAGTGAATCAGTTAAAAACTTAGTATTTTCTGTTTCTCATTGCATATAGAAAAGACTGATTAGAAACTCATAACCTCAACAAAATGCTAGTATTGAAACAACAAAATAATTTAATTTATTGGCATCAGTTCTTTAATGGTACTGATAAATATACTGTTGAAAATGTAAGGTCCAAATACAATCAAGATTCTGAGAACTGATTAATTTTACAAATATTTAGAGACTTTGTGAACACAGAGGTTAGTATGATATTTAATCTATATAAGAAATCATTCACCAAACAATTGGAATTTTTAATAGATCTCAATAAAAAAGCAAGAAAAATACATTATATTTGTCACAAATTTATAAAATTCTTGAGTTAGATTTCACATATTTAGTCAATTCCTATTGAAACTACCCCTCAAAAATTAATAATGAAGACTTTTCTGAAGAATACAAGAAAATAATATTAAAATGTACAGATAAAACTGCATCTTTATAACACTGGAAAGTTTTCACTTGGAAATTTTTGCACAAAGCTTTTGTCACTCCTAACAAAATTGAAATTATATATAAATCAAATAGAATTAAATATTAGAGATGTGATTCTGAAATAATATCTGATTGGACACTTATGGTATATGAATGCAAAGTCATCTCTCCTGTTTGGAAAGACATTGATAACTTTATCCAAGGTCTATTGTAAGTTACATGTAATATTTCTAAATCTTTAGTTTTATTTAATGCTCCAGTTAATGAGATAATTTGAAAACCCAAGTGCTTATTCGTTGATCTATTCTTGCTATAGCTAGAAAAGTAATTACTAAACATTGGAAAAGTAAAGTTACTGCCTCTAATGATGAATCTATTAGTATGGCAAAATTGTTTGCAGTAGTGAATTGCATACTACAATGATGGGAACTTCTAATATCATACATTCATATAAATCTTGGCTTAAACTTAAGGACTTGCTTGAAAAATATTAATTGTTGCTGATGTATAACTTTAATGTATTGATCAGCTGTGGACCTATGCAAATAGTTGTTTGTTTTATAATTGATTTGTTTATTTATTGTTTTAAAACCAAATAAATAAAATAATAATAATAATAATAATAATAATAATAATAATAAAACAAAGGGGAGTACAAAACAGGATTAGTAGTGGAGAATTAAGGAGATAGAAACTGAAGTTATAGATCACCTGCAAAGTGAAGGATTTAGTATAGAAAATCCAACTCTAGTAATGTCCCAGCATGATGGAACAGTGAGCCCCCAAATTAAGGAGAGACAGGTGGAATGGGAAGCATCGGATCAGTTGCCACATGAAGATACTCTGGAACCTTCAGCAGGAAACCAGTGTAAAAGTTCAGTTAGAGTTGCAAAGGAAGGAACAGGAAACAGTGGCAACTCTAACACAGTTAATGTTGTGATAGGCCAGTGAGTTCTCATATGAAAGAGCAATGGATGATTCTGGATGCAGCTGAAGAGAACACATCACAGTAAGATACTCTAGAACTTTCTGTAGAATGTGCACACAAAATGGTGAATAAAGAATGTGCCCTCAATTTAGAAGAAAATGATCTAAGAGAAGAGTTGTGTGATTTAATAGAGATGGATAGACCTATTAAGATCAATGATGGCAACAGATTACAGAAAGTAAATAAGACCCAAAATGTTAGAAGTCTGATAAAACAGAAGTAAATAGGATATATTACTGTACAGCAAAATTAATAACAGATAAATTCTTACCAAAAAATACAGGGCAATAAGGGAAAGGATAGGAAGAAATTAAATGCCATCATGGAAGCATTAACTAGGGAAAACTATAAAGGAATTGACAAGAAGTGTCACTGTTAGAAGAGTAGAGAAGAAGGAACACATCATCAAAAATACTTAGAAATATGAACGTGATAAAAGCAACACACAGTATTACAACAGACCAGCCACTATTATGACCTATTGTTAATAATAAACTAAAGATACTAACACAAGCAGAGAAACTTAGAAGATACGCAGATAAATATAAAAGAAAAGTATAAAATAAGCAATTCATTGATGACCCGAAAAAGTTTTATAAAGAATTGGGAAACAAAGCAAAGGAATAGAAGCACCACAAAAAAGAAGAACTAGACACATTTTAGAGAAATATCTATGAAAACCCTGGAGAAAATAATAAAGATGCAGAACAGATAGAAGAAGTAAAAAATAAATAAAATAAAACAAATGTACAGGATATGAAAAGGCATAAAGTAATGGTCAGAGAAATTGAAATAAAAAAAAAACTTATAACTGGAAAACTGCAGAGCTATATGCAGTATCTAACCACTGGCTAAAAATATTAACATTGTTAAACAAAGATTTAGCCCTGAATAACAGCTACTTAAATACACATCCCAAACAGATACCAATCTGGTTAATAATAGGAAAAACAATACTCCTCCTTAGTGAAACTGCAAGCTATCTCAAAAACTATAAACCAATAAGTTGCCTTCTGACCATATATAAAGTTTATCTCTTTTTAATTTCTCCAAGACTTTTGGGTTTCTAATACCATGATGGGAATGGATCCCATTCCTAACTCAAAGTATGATTAAAGTTAATGAAATTAGTAGCCAGACAGTTCCAGTAGTAGTAGAAGCAATGAGTCTCATAAAAAAGAATTTACAGTTGTATTTAGATATGTTACAGATACATGGACCTCCATATGAATTGCAGAAAGTATCAATTCTGGGCATATTTGTGGCTTTGTGAAGAACACTTTTGGCTAACATCAAAGACTGAAACAATACTAATTTCAGGAACTTTAATCATACTTTGAATTAGGAAAGGGGTCCATTCCCACCATGGCTTTAGAAACCAGAAAGACTTGGAGAAATTAAACCAACTAAATATTAATCCAGATGTAACTTGCTGGATAGCAAGTTGGCTCACAAATGTCAAACAAGAAGTAAGGGAGAGTGGATCTTCCTACACCAAAAGACTTTGTTACTAGTGGTGTACCCCAGGGGTTCAGACCTTGGGCCACTTTTCTTTGCTATTTACTTCTTGTAAGTCAAAGATAAGATATATAGGTGACAGAGTTTGCAGATAACTGCAAACTTGGAGCCATCTAAACTCTCCAGGTAACATCATGATCCTACAATATGGCCTGCTCCAATCAAATAGTTGAAGCAAAAACATAGACATTAAAGTAAATACAAAGAAGTATATAATTGTAAAATTTGGTAAGCCTGATCCCCTTTGTAACTACCACATTGACAACATCCCTCTTGGAAATTGATGCCATAGTTAGAGATCTGTGAACCTGTATTGAGAATGCACTGTCCTTTTATCACACTATTGTAATGAAGTCCTTTTTTATTCCATGGTTTATATTGAAGAATATGGTCTCTGGATCCAGGGAAGTAATTGTTCCTTTATACTCAGCACTCATTTAGTCTCTGAATCCAGGGAAGTAATTGTTCTTTATACTCAGTACTTGTTAGGCCAATAACTAAGTATAATACCCCTTGCAGTATGTACCTTTCCAAACATTTGCCACAGCTGAAATGACCACAATACTTCCTTACTAAAAAGTAAATGGCCTAAATTATAAAATCTAAGTAGGCCATCTCAAAGCCTTGTCTCTCTTCTCAGTATCATACAGGCTACTGAGAAGCAACATCTGCCATGCATATAGAGCTTCATCAAATCTTAGTCTACCTCACACTCATTCTAATGTCTAAAAGTATCAGAAACACCTGCTCAAGAGACCTCAATCTCCTTTAAAAGCTTAACAGAGCATGTTGTAGGGATAGGCATGCATCATAGTGAATACTATGGTCTAGGAGTGAATTTCTCCTAGACCATTTCCCTGAAATAGGTATTAATGATGACACACTGATCTGGTTCAAAAATTACCTCTCTGTCACTTCTTAATTAATTTCAATTCATCAACCTTTACATTAGTTCCTATGCATAAAGTTGTCCCTGAAGGATGTATTCTGGCATCTCTCCTTTTTCTTATTTACATTAACAAATGTTCTAGCACATCTTCCTCTCCTGCTTTATACTGATGAGCTGATCTTATTCAAGTCCAACCACTCTGTCTCTTCTCTTGTACTTCAGGCTAATTTTCATGCCCTTATTCAGTGGATCAATGATAAGCAATTACTACTAAACTCCTATAAACAAAAACAATACTTTTGGCACTATGCTAAAGCTTGGTTATATTTTCAGGTCTCCAAAAATCCTCAGTTATCTTAATAACACTATTGAAATGTCACACCATTTAAATAACTAGGGATTGGTTGGATCCCTTCCTATATTTCCAGCTCCACCTGGGCTACACACAAAAAAATCAACTCTTTCCTATTCTGGTCTTATAGGATCTCTTCTTTCCGTCCAGTCTCTGTAGAAATTACATTGGTAAAGGTATCTTACTGACTCAGCTAGAATATTGTTTCCTGCTAACTGCTGTGACTTTTAAAAGAAATATACTACCCATTCAAACTATTTCAAATTACATTTGCAGATTTATCACTGTCTTTCCAAGAAATAAGCACCACTGCAAAACTATAAAAAAGCTAACCAACTACCTTTAAAACAATATGCTCACTTTCTACTTGCCTTTAAATATTTCAAATTTATCAAGAATGACACCTTCCTTCCTTTCACAAACTTCCAGACTATTCAGAGATGCACCAATATACAACCTTAGACATCTAAACCAGTCATGTCCTGTTCTCCAAACTCACCAAACTAGGCTTTGCTGCATATGCCATGCTTTCACAGTCCTTGTTCTTAAACTGTAGGAATATCTCCCTTCTTTTTTTAAAGATTATTACTCTTACCACATTTTCTGTTCACAAATAAATGCATATTTCAAGACTTTAGGAAAATGCAACTACTACCTCTCTGGTCATATAACTTAACTTCTTCATTCCGTTGCACTGACTCTATTTTTGATTGTGATTCCTTCAGCATGTCAACTCTGATGCCACTTTCTATATTTGTACATATTGTGTTTTTAACTTACTCTGTATATAATATCATTTATCTATTGTCTTTATAGCCTTAAGCCAAATATGATATTCATTTTGTATACAATATATGCTGTGATGATGTGAGGTATTGGCAGCTATGTCAGGAGAAATAGGGCAGTGGATGTGTAACGTATGCCAGCATTGCTAAACTTTTGTAAAGAATTACATCTCATTTGTATATCAGACTATTTGTACAGGTGCTTGTGTTGAAAATGTATTTGTAAAGCTGCTTGTGTTAAAAATGTAATAAAAGTGGTTCCCGCTGGACAGAAAAGAAATACAACCATATGTCAGACTGTATTGTAACTGAAATTAATATATTGTAACAGAGGATACTGAAAGAGAAGAGGCTAATCTCAGTTCAGCTAAATTTGAAAAATAGTCTGAAATTAAATTACCTGGTTTAGGCCAGAAAGAATCTCATAGTTCTGCTTGTAAGCAGAGACAAAATGTTTGTGAAAACCAGGACTAGAAATCCTACTGTATTGTCCTTAGGGGTGAAATAATTGCTTCCTTGGAAGGTGGAAGTTTTTGAAATGATTTTATTGATTCCAGACACTATAACACATCTTAGCAAAACTCTATGTGTGTGTATGGTAAAACACATATGTGCAAGATTCTGGCTCAGTTTCTAGTAAAGGGGATAGTTTGGGAACCAGAAGCCAAGTCACCCGATGTCATTCTGTAATCCAGCACTGAAATGTTGTTTTAATACTAGATGAGACAGAAGTCTCAGAGCATTCTGTTTTTGAAACCTGACAAAGAAGGATTACTCACCCATGTCATCTTGACTTGTTTTTGAAAGTAACCAGAGAATAATAATTCTTTAGGTCAGTCAAGAAAATATAGTGAGATTAGTCAAGTACTGTTTTTTCTTTATCTGTATGAATCTATCCATCTGTGTTATTTTTAATGTTTCCTGTGATTGAAACTCTGGTGTTTATTATAAATAACTCTGGTGTTTATTATAAATAGATATTTAGTATTTTCATGTTCTTTTATTATTTATTATTACATATATTTAAAATTTTCATTGTGACTGGTCTTTTAGAGAATATTTTCACCTTTGAGGGTACTTATATTTATTTGGTGACACTGTGGCCACTCCTGAAAGCCTCGCTGCATTGGTCAAACATTACAATTTGTATTAGTATTAATTTTAATCAGTATAATTGGATACCCAGGTAATAGCCTTAGAGTAGCTAGCTTTGGAATGTTCTAGTGGCAGTATCTACCTTATAGTCTGGGCAGAGGGGTCATAGCTGGTAAAGCCATGGCAGCCTTTCCCAGGTGTGTGTGTGTGTGTGTGTGTGTGTGTGTGTGTGTGTGTGTGTGTGTGTGTGTGTGTGTGTGTGTGTGTGTCTGTGTGTGTGAAAATCAAATCTCAAAGAGTGTGTGTGTCACCTACTTGGAGCAGGGACACAGAGCACTGGTTTCACAGAGAGGGTGGTGGCAGATTTGGCTTGGAACACTCGGCTGAGGACTCACTTCCACAGCTGTGGTCAGTGTGGAGTCTTATTTGGGGCACGGTGAGAGAGAGGAAACCCAGCTCCTAGATGGGAGTATGTTCTCTGTGTGTTCTTAATGGAAATTGTGATTGGTTCAGGGAGCTGCATCTGGAAATACTGTGTGTATCTAATTTTGTTCCAAGTGAACATCCCTCACTAGTGTCAGTGGTGAGGATTGAGGCTCCTTGATTACTGGCCCATAGCAGAGATGTCACATATGTATATATTGGATTTTGTTATTCACTCTTATATAATGTCGTATATCTAATGTGTTTTCTCAGGCTGAAACTACAATGGGTGCAATGGGATTAGTGCTCTATTACCATCAATCAATTCAAAATAAAATAAAATAAATACCTCATCTATGGAACTGACTTTCCCTCTTCATAAAGCAGTGTACTTTTCTTTCTCTTTTCAAATGTAAGTTGGCGTGGATGGATAACCGCAAATTCAAGCCTGATTTTGCTCCAATGCCCTCATGGACAGAGGAAACAAATAAGAAAACATATAATTGTGCAGCCCATCCTAGGAGATTCACACTGCAAAATATAAGGGTTAATAATTACCATGTGAATGCATTCCTAGCCTTCCTAAGATCCTCACAGATCAATAGCCCAGGAACTGCCTACGAACCTTTGAATGTCTCATCAGATAGATATTATGTTAAAAAAAACAAACTGTAAAATCTGAAACTTGTATCAAAAGAATAATTTTGAAACAGAATGGTACTGTTTGAAATTCTAGATAGGCCATGGAGTAAGTAGCTATCAAATCATTTCAATGCAAGCATAGTGAGTATATTAACTGCTTGAGGTGAAGTGAAATTATAAACAGGGATATACATCTTCACAAGTTTTTGTTAAATTAATGAAGGTGCAGATTCAGTAAAGTCTACACAGTCCACTAAAACTGTGTGCACATCGCATTGTGATGTATACATGATAGCGCACTGTTTTGTATTTAGTAAGCGGATCTACATGCCATGTAGAAATGCACAAACACGGTAAACATCATGGTATACTAATTACAGCATAATCATGTTTAATAAAGATTTCTTCTGTGGCAAGGATGAAAAATCACCTAAGTGGAAGAATATGTTTTGTCTCTAAAGTACAGGTTTGTGTCCCACACTGTACAAATTAATTTTATCATTGCGTAAAATCAAACCAAAAATGTGTCAGGTTATATCATTTCTACCCCCAATATATGTCTGCAAAATTAAACCAAGTAACAGATACAGCAGCATCCAAACTAAAAACTAACTCCAACTGTCACATTACCCTTCTTAGTGTATAAGCTGTTTTCCTCTATGTTTTACACTGTTGCTTTCTGCTTACCATTGCACAGACATGGTGGGCATTATTGTTTGGGTTTGTGCACTAGCAGTAAAAGTGATAACACAAATTGGCAGGAAAGCACTATTAACTGTTACTATTTGCCCTGACTGGACATGTCTGCAGCTAGAATGGAAGGTGCCCAATTTAGGGCTCAGAGGTGGGGTATCAAGGAGTCCAGAATCTTTATTGGATGCCTTGTAAATCACCAGAGCCAAAGGTTGCTGCAGGGGAACTATACTGGCTCCCAGTATAAGTCTGAAGCATGGAATAGTCTAGCCAAGGCTGTCTCCAGTGTGACTGGCATTTCACACACTAGAGAACAGTGTAAGTGTCATTATAATGACCAAAAAAACCCTGAAAGATATGTGCGAATAAAACCAAAACCAAAAGCAGTAAATCCTCGCACAGGAGAAGTAACCAAATAAGGGCATGAGACTCAAGTGTAGTCCTGCCACTTTATTCACGAGTACAAAACCAAGCATAAACGCTATACATACACAAGGCGTTTTTGTGTAAACACTTCATCAGATGCTATTCCCAAAAAACAAAAAGACTATCAATTTATACTCTGTCTAATTAAAACACAAAACTGTCAATCAATTAAAATCAATTTAAAAACACCAACCAAATCATTCCAAACACATTTAAATACTTTTTAATTAATTAGTTACAATAAAAGTTATAATTAAAATTAAAATTATAGAAGCTGTGGTCCGGATAACTATATATATATAAATAGGAACAATGTATAGAAGACCAATATTAAAACATACAATATAATGTAAAAATAAGCAAATGGATGAATAAATGCTTAAAAATAGGTAAATAAATAAACAGATGCATACAAATTAGAAGCATAAAAATTAAATGAACACTGCCGTCTTGGCCACTTAACTGAATACAAATGTGTGTACTCTAAACGTTTTGCTGCTCTGAGTTTTAAAACTGGCTTTATATAAATAACCTCATTTAAACCAGGATTTTTTTGTGGCTTTCATAATTAATTGCCAGAATAACTCCCTGCATTCCAGCTTTTTCTCCAAAGGCCACCTCTCACATTCTTAGGAACAACCTCCAGAACAAAAAATCAAAAAGAGGCTGTATTGCAATCTAAGCTGTGTTTGTAAAGGGCATTTTTAATGTTAGCATTTCTAATTTCATAATTGTGCTCATAGACCCTATTTTTCAGTTTTCTTTCAGATTTCACAGGTGATGCAACTAAGATTAGGAAAGTTATTGAGACAGAATGGAACAAATTTAGTGAAATCTCGGACTTGGAATGTTTGTTTAATAAACCCTTGAGAGTTATGTATAGGAAGGATCATAAAATTAAGGATATTTTGGAAAGTGTTAGAGGGACAAAAGATGCCCGTAATCACAATAAAAAGACTGGAACCTATAAATGTGGCTGTTGCCAACAATGCCCTTATATTCAGTGTGGAGACTCTTTTTATATTGAAGCCAGACGGAAAAACATTATTAGTAACAAATTAGCCAGCTGTAACACTAGTGGTGTGGTTTATTTAGCTTCATGTCAAGCCTGCATGTCTTTTTATGTAGGCAAAACTGAAAGAAAACTGAAAAATAGAGTGGCCTTTGGGAGGAAAAGCTGGAATACAGGGAGTTATTCTGGCAATTAATTTTGGAAGCCACAAAAAAATCCTGGTTTAAATGACGTTATTTCATATAAAGCCAGTTTTAAAACTCAGAGCAGCAAAACTTTATAGAGTACACACATTTGCATTCAGTTAAGTGGCCACAAGAGGGCAGTGTTTATTTAAGTTTTATGCTTCTAACTTTTATGCATCTATTTATTTATTTACATATTTTTAAGCAATTATTCATTCATTTGCCTATTTTTACATTATATTGTATGTTTTAATATTGGTCTTTTATACATTGTTCCTATTTATATATATTGTTATCTGGACCACAGCTTCTATAATTTTAATTTTAATTATAACTTTTATTTTAACTAATTAATTAAAAAGTATTTAAATGTATTTGGAACAATTTGGTTGGTGCTTTTAAATTGATTTTAATTGATTGACAGTTTTGTGTTTTAATTAGACAGAGTATAAATTGATAGTCTTTTTGTTTTTTGGGAATAGCATCTGATGAAGTGTTTACACGAAAACGACTTGGGCAGGATTCACGATGGGTTGCACGGAGTCTAAGAGTCGTGTAAGACTCCATGCAGCCATAGCGATCCAGGAACAGCCCGAAATACCATGTAAGAGACCAGCTAAAACGTCTCTTACACGGGCAGGGCGTGGATTTGCTAATTACCTCACCTGCAGCCGAAAGGCATGCAAATGAGGTAGATTAGCGATCCACAAAGCTGAAACCAGCCCGTGTAAGAGTCGTGTTAGGTGCAGAAATGTAGTCAGTTGACAACTGAGTACGTTTCTGCAAATAACACAATGGAGCCATGTCAGCTCCAAATAAAATGTGCATATGTATCAGGCAGCATGCCAATGGCCAAATATGTGGCCATTGGCACGGTAACCTGATGCAAACATGAAATAAAATAAAAAAAATTTTTCGGCGATTGGCGAGGTTTAAACGCAGCACAGCCCTGCGCAAATGGGCTGCGTTATATAAAACATAAAAATAAAGGTTTGAAACCCACAAATGTGGGTTTTATACAATGCATGGATTTACAATGCAGGGACTAGCAGACCGAAAACAACATGGCCACCGTTTAGTGGTTGCTAAGGGGGGAAGCTGAGTGTAAGACACGTAACTAAGCATTAGTAGGTAATCCTATGTAAATGAGTGGTAGGATAGTGAATCGCACTGTCACATAGCAAATGAGCACATTCCATGTAGTGTAAGAGTTAGATAAGGGGGAGTAACAGAGTAGAAGATAGGTGACATCACAGGGGGGAATGTTAGAAAGAAATCAAGCTCATTGGAGCAAAGTGGTATGTGAAAGATGTCAGTCACACAGCATAGAAAGAGGAGTGTCAACAGATAAGCATGGGAAAGTCAAGAAATGGAAGGTGTACACTATGGCTAACACCAAAGTTTCTTGCTGTGCGTGCATGCGCGCGTGTGCGTGCTGGGAGGCGAGTAAGACAGAGTGCGCGCATGTAAGGCAGAGTAAGCATGTAGGAGCCTGTTTAAAGATCTGTAAACCTGTTTGCACTGGTGTGCGCACGTTTTAACCCGAATAAGCAGATTGTAGTCCATGTAAGCATGTGTGCGCGTGTGGTAGCCACTCTGAGCGTGTTTTCGCTGGTATGCGTGCTGCTCCCCCCTGAGGAAACAGAGAGGAAAAAGGAAGCAGAAGAAATAGTAGGAAGCTAGCAGGAAATACTGGTAGAGCTAGCAGGTGAAAATAATTAGAAGCAGGCAATTACACAGGCAGAATACTAGCCCAGCCCAGCACTTAAAACACTGCAAACAGCATTGCAGTATGTTTCTCTCAAGAGACACTGCAAGACAGGAGTAAGCTATTAGAAGTGAAAACTGAAAAAGCTGCACTCAGAACAAACATGCTAGGGGCTGCCATAGCTGTTATAAGGAGACATAGGAGACTTGCTGAGGGTGGTGATAATGCAAATGCTCCCAGACAACCCACAGTGAGGAGATGGAGAAGAGTGTACAGGCCCAGGGTCACCTACCAGGGGTTACATGAGCTGGACATAGCGGAGCGCTATAGAGTGGACAGAGACCTCCTGCAGCAAATTGTTGAGCTGTGCAGGCCATGCCTCACACACAGAACCAACAGAGGGGAACCCATCCCAGTGGAAACCAAGGTATGTGTTGGCCTAAGAATACTAGCAACAGGTACCTTCCAGAGACCAACTGGTGATATGATGGGGATCTCACATGCATCTGCATCCAGGGTACTGCACCAGTTCCTGGATGCCATGTTGGCACATGTTGGAGATCATGTATATTTCCCAAATTCCCATGAGGCATTGGCCAGCAATATGCAACTCTTCCAGCAAATAGCGGAATACCCTGAGGTAGTGGGTGCAATAGACTGCACGCATATACGCATCAAGGCACCAGCTGGTGAGTGGGGTAGGGCCTACATCAACCGCAAGGGCTTCTCCTCCATCAACTGCCAGGTCATGTGTGATGCCCAGGGCATAATAACGAATGTGTGTGCTGGCTGCCCTGAAAGCTACCATGATTCCCATATCTGGCATCTGACGCAACTGTACCAGACATTTGCCAATGGGGACATCCCACATGGTCACTTATTGGGGGATGCTGGATATGCACTGGAGCCGTGGCTGATGACACCCATCAGAAATGCACATACACCTGAACAAGAATGAGACACACGCACAAACATGAAATGTAATAGAGCATGAGTTTGGGCTGCTCAAGTCAAGGTTCCGGTGCCTGGACGCATCTGGTGGAGCCTTGCAGTACTCACCAACTACATGTACCCAAATTGTCATGGTATGTGCTATGCTACATAATATGATTCTGTGAAAACAGCTGCAGCAGGACCAGCATAGGGCCGGGACAAACAGCCCCCCACCATTGCCAAGGCCATCACAGGCAGAGCATGACTCGGAGGAGGAACAACCTGAGCCTGCCCCAGTAGGCAGAAGGAGGCATGCCCAGTATGCCCTGGCCTTGGCAAAGAGGCAACGCATAGCACATACACTGGCTCAGTAGGAACCCTGGAAATGAAAACCCCTTTCTGACTCACTCATATAGTAACAGGGATGCCTAACATGACACAACCTGCTTTCAAACATGTACAGGGAGTGTAGTATGTGCATCCAACATAGGCAGCCCTGCAGCACCACCTGAGGCATGATTGCCATGTGTTAAGCAATGTAACACCATCTAGTATATGCAAACATGATGACCCTGCCTAACATCTCACCCTCACCAAGCATGATGCCACACTATGAAGACAACAAGATCAAGTACAATAATTGGCTGAAGTATTGCTGTTAGCAAATGGGAACAAATGGCTGACAGCCTGGGATGACATGCTGAGCAAGACATGATGCTCCACCTGCTAGGGATGGCATGTACCCAGCACACCTGGCTGTGTGGATACTGGCAAAGGCTGTTGTCATCCCCACTGTGCCTTGAATAGGTAAGGCTGGAAACATAAACCCACCACCATAGATAGCAGAAGGGATAACAACCTGGATGTAATGCTACCCAATGCCAGAAGTCTAAACTGCAAGGTGCATGCAGACCAAACCCACCTCAGCATGGAGAATGGTAATATCTGTTCTGTAACAGAAACCTGGGTCAAGGCCCAGAAGAGCACCCTAATACTACCAGGTTATGCCTTATACCATGCTCTACAGCCCCAAAACATGTAACAAACTACAATAGGAGTGTGGCTATCAGTAATTGTCAAGGATAACCACACCCCCAGGTTGGTACCACAGCAAGAAGCAGCATGGACTATCCACGGGTAAGTAACAGTGGCTCAAACTGCGTCCCTGTTTGCAGCCTGCTACAGACCACCCTCACAAACCCAGGATCCCCAGCCAGCCTTCCTGAAGACACTGCAGAGTATAAATGTCTCAACAAATACCAAACAAGGCACACACAAAGTATGACATAGGTGGCAATCCATTATGTACAGAAGAAGTAATCAGGGACCTAGGGACACAAGTGGACGGTAACCCGTCATGTGACACTCACATTGCCAAGGTGGCCAGGAAGACCTGCTATATTTCCCACCTTAATATGAAAGGATGCACATGTAGATCAAGAGAGGTCACTGTGCCCCCATACTCTTCCCTTATCAGGTCCATACTTGAGAACAATGCCCCAGTTCGGATGTACCTTACCTGACACCTGCAGCAGTTAGAAAGACCCCAAATGTACCTTACCAAGAGGATAAAGGGTCCAAACATTTGTCATCTGCTGCCTGGCTGAAGAAACCACAGCCCAATTCACATGCATACTGCCCAGTCAGAGGCGATGTATGCCTGATGTACAAGGCCATGTCCAATCCAGAATGAATGGACATGCGGCACTGCAGAAACTCCAAATCCAGCAGAGACACCACAGTGAGATATCTGAACCTCCACACATAGATAAATAGGATGTGCTGGAGGGACAGATCCGTAACCCAGAGGCTCCTTACACTCTGGAACAGAATCCCAGTCCATGATAGGCTGAGCTCCACACTCATACTCAACAAGAGAAATCCGGTCAAGTGCATGGGAGATAGTAGGTGTACATTGGGGGCCATCCCTGTGTCACATCTAGTAAAGTAAACCCTAAATGGGCATAATATGCACATTGCAAGGGGTGTCGAAAGCCACACACAGTCTGTCTATGCTCAAACATGGCCAGGGCAGATAGCCTAGTATGAACCTATGAACCTATGATAATACAAATTGTGCAGGACACAAAGGATAATCACACAGCTGTCCTAACTGATGGTAGGAACCATGGTGATAATCCACAAATATGCTCTGCAGTACTCAAATATCACAAACACATTGCCAACATCCAACCTAACAGATTCTTTGCAAACTCCCCACCAGCACCAAACTGCCAAATTTCTATCCCAGCAGAGTGCTGGCCCCCTGACATTGCAGATGCTGCGGTAACAGCCAGCATCTACAAAGCAAACCACACAGCATCAATAGTACCAGATGGTGTCCTGGGTTGTGTCCAACAAGTACTGTAAGAAGAATGGAACACCAAATAGCACTACTGCGCACTCACAGTCTTACCACAGGATATGTACCCAAAGAGCAGTGTACAGCAACAGTGGTCCCTCACCACAAAGGTGGTGCCTGAATGGATACTGCAAACTATCACCCCTCAACCCTGACTATCTTGGTTGGCAAAGTAATGGAGAGGATGATCATGGATCCCAGGAATAACAAGATTGGGGACCTACAGACATTGGACCCTACCCAGTGTGGCTTTCATAGGGCAGATCCTGCCCCTTAAACATGTCTGACTCATGTGAAACATGCACGAAGGCCATTGATGAGGGGAATGTGGTTCACACAGCCTATGTGGACCTTGCTAAACCCTTCCATACAATACCCCAGCTGTTCAGTACAGATAAGCTCACCAGCCTAACTATAAACCCCTATCCAAGTAAATGGGTTGCAAGCCAGCTCAAGGACAGAACTGACCTGGTCAGACATGCTGCAGCCATGTCAGACTACAAACCAGGTACAACTGGCATCCCACAAGGCACGGTCCTGGGACCTCTCTTGTATGCTATATATGTCACATAGGTACAGACCAACATAGAAGGACTCTGTCTGAACAGGTTCGCAGATGACTACAAACTGGCCACCATATCGGACCCTCCAGCTGACACAAGCATCCTACAAAAGGCACACATAGAAACAGACAAGTGGTGCCACAGCCATGTCAACAAGCTAAATGCAGAATAGTGTATAGTCATCCCCTGTGGAAACACAGTATGTGGCCACAAATTACCACATAGGTGTTAACCCATTAAGTACATCAGGAGCATTAAGAGACCTGGGGACACAAGGTGATAGATATCCTGCATGTGACAACCATGTGTCTGTAGTGGTTACAGAAACATACCATATACCCACCTAATCATGAAGGTAAGCATAGCTAGGTCAGGGTAGGTCATTGTGCCTCTCCAGTCATCCATCAGCAGCCTCACAATTGCGTACAATGGCCCTTGTGGGATGTACCTTAGCAGACACCTGCATCAACTGGAAAGACCCCACAAATACCCCACCGGGAGGATCTCAGAGCTGTAACAGATGCCATGTGTTGCCTGATTAAACAAACTGCAGCTCCACACAGTGCCATACCACCTGGCTGGAGGTGATCTGTGCCTGATGTATAAAGCCATGACCAAGCTGGAATCAATGGACATTTGGCACCATGTAAAATCTGAATGCTGGTGACCTATGCAGATGACAGGCCTGAACCCCAGCACAGACATAAACAGGACATGCTCTACCGATTGGTCCATAACCCAGAAGCTCACTCCACTCATGACTAAACTCCCAGTACAGGTTATCCAGGGAGTCCCTCATTGACAGTCATCCAGAGGAATCATGATGACTGGATGGAAGATGGTAGGTGTACTCTGGATATCACCTGTATGTCACGGGTAGACAGAGGCACAGCACACTAACCTTGACATATCCCATGGTAAACACCAGTAAATATGTGTGTTGAAGGACAAACACTCTCTGACTAGCATTACAAATGGCCTAGGGCACATGGCCATTGTTTGTCACTGTCCACACAAGTTGTGGAATACATTAACAATGTCGGACAATCTTGTTCTATGTTGTCCATATCTGAACAAAATGCAACATGGTCATATCTGCACAAATGGCCCTCAACCAGTCTGGTGTGCTCACTATAAATATTACAAGCAGTGATAGGACTGAAACCGATGATATTGTCCACCACAGTGAAAGTACTGAACCAGTACACTATACGACAATACACTGTTTGGTCAGTATGAAAGGATGTTGACAACTGTATGCAAACTATCCCATGGCAACCCTGCAGGCACAGCATAATGCCTGTTAGGTTCAGACACAAAGCAGTTGGGCAGTAAGAACACAACCTGACGTCCAACACTCAACTGTACATGTGAAATATAGATGAAGTCCACACACATACACAAATGTGGTGGACCACAGATCCCAACATATGGAAAGTTCACACTGGGCATGCTCGCACACTTAGATAAATGAGATGTGTCAGTCAAGAAGCCATAGAAACTGTGAACTGGGCATGCTCACACACTTAGGCCATGTCACAGTTCAGCAGTTGCACACACATATCTGGCATTTGTATGTGTTAACACAGGAACCTCCCACAATACAGAAATCTGACCAGTGCACACAGTGAAATTACAACAGAGACATAAGTAAAGTACTGGATCCCACTCATATGCAAACATCTACCACAGTACACAAGTTGTTCATAGAGATAGGGAAAGCTATGGCAATAAAGACCCACAAACAGTATATGAGCAACAGATACTTGCATCTGACAGGTAAACATATGACCGTAGAGTGCAATACTAGGCTGTTGTCCCTAGGGAATACAGAAGGCTATCCACAGTGTATTTGGCATCTGCCTCCACAGTACAGTAGGCCACTGTGCCTCTGCAAAGTTAATGCATATATATGCTCTCCCCCTTACTGATGGATAGTAACAGATGTACATACCTCTTCATAAATAATGATGTCAGCACACTATACATATGTCAGGAGAACAAATGATACCCAGTAATTTGAATAGTGCGCTCAGCTACTGTGTCTCTCACAAATGTCATAACATGGTTAGGTAGGGGTTTGAATCCTGCAAGTGCTCAGTGTGCATGTGGGGGGGAGTAGTGTGTGTGCAATTCTATGTGTAAGAGAAATGTCCCTTTTGGCAACTAGTACAACACACCACATGCTGCATATTCCACTGTCTAAACACTGATGATGTCAGCACCCTATAAGTACAGCAGGAGAAAGCAAGCTTCTCAGTAATGTAAATAGCGTGCTCTGCTACTGTGTCTATCACAAGTATCATAGCATAGTTAGGTAGGGGTTTGAATCCTGCGAGTGCTCATTGTGTATGTGGGGGGGAGTAGTGTGTGTGCAATTCTATGTGTAAGAGAAATGTCCCCTTTGGCAACTAGTACAACACACCACATGCTGCATATTCTACTCTCTAAACACTGATGACGCCAGCACCCTATAAGTACAGCAGGAGAAAGCAAGTCTCTCAATAATGCAAATAGCGTGCTCTGCTACTGCGTTGCTCACAAGTGTCATAACATAATTAGGTAGGAGTTTGAATCCTGCAAGTGCTCAGTGTGTGTGCAATTCTATGTGTAAGAAATATGTCCCTTTTGGAAACTAGTACAACACAACACATGCTGCATACTCCACTGTCTAAACACTGATGATGTCAGCACCCTATAAGTACAGCAGGGGAAAGCAAGCCTCCCAGTGATGCAAATAGTGTGCTCTGCTACTGCGTCTCTCACAAGTGTCATAACACAGTTAGGTAGGGGTTTGTATCCTACAAACGCCATGTGTGATTTTGTCACACAGTTTGTCCATGTGTGTGGGGTGTTGTTCCCAATATTGCACGACATAGATTATATCAGTAATGTCAATGCACACATGATGTATGTGTGTGCCACATACACATATGTACCTGTGACCTTCAATAGTTCCCATGTCTGAAGCCTGCCTCATGTGAATACATGAAATTTGCATTAGACAACTGTATGACTGTGGTGTTCTGTGCAGGGGCTGCATGTGGTATGTGAATATACAGTGTGAGTTGTATATGGTGTCATCCTACCAGCAAGGGATACACGTCTGGTCTGGAGCATATAGTCCACTTGTTGTTGATGAACAGGTGCAGCATGTTTTCACCTCTTGTGGGAGTGGTAACAAGTTGTTCCATAGCAATTTAGTGAATAAATGTTAGGAACCTTTCAGCTAGGGTCTTGGAGCTAGAGTAATGCTCATACTCTATGTTTGGGTAGTTGCAGTCCACCCATATAATGGTATTTGTAGAGACCATCATATTCCCAGTGTTGTCAGGAAGGCCAAGTGGGTTTCCTGGGTATGGGAGGGTGGTGTGTGCCAGGCTATGAACCTGAAGGCAGTCTAACCCACCATTAGTTGCACATGGATAGGCCCTGATGCTTTGAGCTCTGCCACCAACCTGGAGGTGTGTGTATCTGTGGTGCCTTTGGATACATCCTCCCTGTTCTGGTTTGGTGCATGTTTAGGGGATGACAAGCATGGTATGAGGTATGACCTGGCAGTGATGGGGTGCACCTGGGAGCCTTGTACCAGGAGTCTGTTACTGCATGGATACTGCTGTTCTCCATGCTAAGGACAGTTTCCACTGCATGCATCTTGAAGTTTACATTGCTGGAGTTGAGTAGCATTACCTTTAGTGTCCTATCACGTGTGATACCTGTGTAGGTGGCTATGTAATTTGAGCCTTGCATAAAAAGGCACTATGTGTGTAGCAAGAGCCTCTGCCAATATACAACGGCCCATGGGTGACAGGTACAAGCTGTCCCTAGCAAAGCAACGTGGCTTGTCTAGCATGTAATCCCACCCTGACAGGCATTGGATCCCCTTTGAATGTCACCGAAACATAAGGCAATTGTAGAAATTGATCATCCTGTCTACATATTGTGGCAGCATTCTTGGTGAGGGTAAGATGCTACTCAAGGTCAGGGTCATACCAGCCTGTGCCACATGCTCAGAGAGCCCCCCTATGTCCCCTATCATGTAGTCCAGGGAAGTACGTCACAAGTCATTCACACTGGCACAGACAATGACTGAGTCATATTTGTACATGCCTTGGAGTGACCTGTATGCTTGTGTTATGTGGTGGATCATAGTGCCCGACGGGCATCTCACCATGACCTTCTCCTTGTTCAGCCTGGTGAGCAGGACCTCAGTGTACCTGATGATAGAGGTATCTATTACAACTGTAGCAAGTGTGTTGTTAAGCCGTATGGGCTGTGACTGCTTGGCACACAGGCTTTGTGAGCTATGTGTTGCACGTGCTCTGTTCTGGCATAACGTTTGCTTGTGTGTCTGCTTTGCAGGTGTCTGCTGCTCAGGCAGGATGCTATTCTGAGACTCCAAGAATGTTCCTGTGTGTTTCTGTGTTTGGATTGCTGTCGTGGCAGGTCTATGTGAGACTGGTATTGTATTCACTGTAGTATCCCACTCCACCTGACAGGGTATGCCAGTACTGAGTTAAGAGAGCTTAGCCCGCAGTTTGGCTATGTGGTTGCATCTCTCACATGTGTTGTAGGTTTATGGGAAGGGGAGAGGGTTGTCTGTGTACATGAGGCAGGTGTAATATTGCCATATGACTCACAGATTCACCAACTGGACCAGAGAGGAGATTGACAAGTGACCTTTGCACATGCTACCATACTATTGTGAATCCCATAATAATCAACAACACATAGGGCCAATGGGGAACAAGGTACTCAAGGTGAGTATGTGAGGGTGTAGTGCTCCTGATTTGTTAGTGCTGGCATATATATATGTATATGCTTTTGTGAGCAAATACCAGGTAAGTCATATGCAATGTGTTACAGGCAACTTACATGCAAACAGGACAAACAGTGACGTTCTGTCAAGTGAGACATGAACATCAGTACAGTAAGCAATACAGATGTCACTAGGGATCCACAAAGGCACTGTAAATCTGCATTGCGGGTGGAATCAGTGTTTCAGGGACATAACAAGCAAACATGCATACAAACAAAGCTACAGTCAGCAGGCCTGGATCTAGACTATGCTACAACAAACAAGGTGTACGACTTCCAGTAGGTAACAGTGCATATATGCAGGCACTATAAACCTGTACCCAGAAATTCACAGGTCAGACGGGCTGGGTCCAGCCCCACCTTCCACAAGTATACAGACCATGTACCTTTGTAATGTAGAATAACTGGCCTGAAACCCAAGTGCTCATACCTGAACTAATACACATTTCGAATAACAGACACTGAGCCCTCACTCAGCAGTTCCAAACTTAGTAGGATGTATGCTACCTGTCCTGGCACCACAGTATCCTTGACATGTATGGAGACTCTCCCTCCTGTCATAGTTAGTTCTGTGTTTTGGGGCTGTAATGCATGGTATGAGGTGTGACCTTGTAGTGCTAGGGTGCTCTTGTGAGTCTTGAACCTGTTGTGTATTACTGCACAGATATTAACATCCTCAAACATCCTCATTGCAGAGTCGAGTGTGGACAGCATGCAACTTGCAGTTGACATGTCCATCATTGAGTATCAGTACTTACATTTTCTTATCCCCTGTGCTACCTATGTAGGTGGCCTTCTGTTGACAGCCTCACCACCAGTATGCAAAGATGTGCAGACATTACACTATGGTAATTACTATGGGTGTACAAAACAATACAATGGCATTCATACTGTAACTGCATCAGGCATGCTGGGATATACCCACAATGATATCATTACAGTGTACTGTTGACAACATGATACTATTACTACATTTCTATGTAGTCACCCTGTGCATCAGCACCATGTCAACCTGTTCCTGCACCGATGTTACAGATTGCAGGAGGTGGCACAGTTTCATCATATGCACAGGGTGTGTACTTGGTTTGCCAGAGTCTGCGACTGATACAACCAATTGACATGTCTGTGTGAGTGTGTGTGTTGGTGAGGGACAGCAGTACAAGATGGGGCAATGTTGATGCAGTGTGTGTGTGTATGCGGTAGCCCTAGGTGTTATCAATTCGCATGTGTGTATGCATGCACACAGTTCCACCTCATGGCTGCCATATACAGGTGTTTGTGGACAGCCACAGACTGTACCTGCCAGGTCATACAGATCACTGTCTCTGGCCATGGACACGGTACCTGTGCCTGGCAGGGGTGCTACGGACCATATCAAATACTAAGCCAGACTGGGTACTGTCATCAGAATCAGGTGGTCGGTGACTGGAGACAGGTCCCTGTTGGGACTGTCCAGAGCCACGTGCACGTGATCTCCTGGGGCGGTCTGATGACAGCACAGACCCAGCATTGCTGGGGCTGCTGCTGGCACTATGGGAGTGGCCATGGGCCTGTTGTCATCCGTGACAACTGCCAGCTGCTTCTGTTGCTGGCATATGCCCATGTCGACGCCTCAACCATCCACCATTGCCCTGGCTCATGGACATGTAGTTGTGGGACAGATCTAATGTGTCCCCCCAACGTCTGTCAATGACCTCAGTGAAATTATGGATGGCAGCCGCAACATCACGCATACTGTCATTCATAGCTGTGCGACATGCTCTCAGCTCCCTCAGACCCTGTCTGGTGTACCGTTCCATACGTGACTGTGCCTGCATTACAGCCCGAAACATAGCTGAGGTTGAAAGACCTCTGTGGGCACATCTGACAGGGGCAGTACGCCCATGGATGCTCCCACGAGAACCCCTGGACATCTGCCTATGTGGTACCATGTCAGGACCCTGGCCACGGCTGCTCTGTGGGGATGCATGTGCCACCGATACCACATTATCCTGGTCAATGCCCACTGTATCCTGTCCATCACCTAGGGACATTGGTGACAAAGGATGTATAGGCAGGATGACTGTGCACATTGATGGGATCAACAGCTGTGTACTGTCAATTGGCTGACCAACGACGGACCCTGGCACACCTCCCTGTGCCATTACACAGGTATCATCATTATCACTATCCATGGTAGCTGATTCAGGTTCCCTGCTGCACAACACCAGAGCAGCACCAGAACCTGTGGGAGTAAGACAGGAAGCACAGTTTACAATGTGTACACAATGTCACCACTGATACACACATGCACACATGCACATATGTACACATGCGCACATGCACACATGCACACATGCACACATGCACACATGCACACGTGCACACGTGCACACAGGGCACATGCACACATGCACACATGTGCACATGCACACAGGTGCACATGCACAAATGCACACTCGTCAGTATATGAGATATCAACACACAGACACAAACACACCGGCAATCAAACAAATAGCACTACTGCTTCAGCCTATTATTACTATTAGTATCAAGAGTATTGAAGGTATTGTTATTACACACTCACCAGCATGGATAGGCTGCCTTGCTGTTACACCAGAGGGACCTGCAGAAATGAGACATTTATTGTCAGTGGGCACAACTGTGCCATTGATACTGTGAGTAGGATACAGTTCAGTAGTACAACAGTTGGCTTCCACAGGTCTACTGCTGATATTGAGAATATCACTCTTGCACAATAATTACCAGGATAACAGCTACAAACTGAGGACACACCTCACACATGCATAAACTAACAGTGTACAGAACAGTCAACTATACATATGGCATGTTACCTGCACGCTCCGAGTCCTGCTGCTGGGTGGCTACAGCCTCCATCATTACGCATGTATGCTGCTGCTGTTGTTGCTGTTGGGCTGGAGCCACAACACTTAGGAGTAGTCCCTCCAGTCTGGTGAGGGGGGATGTATAGCCACCCCACCACCTGTGGCAAGCTGTTGCCTGTGGATATCCGACACATGCTGATGGACATTTCTAATTAAATCACTGCAGTGATGGTGTACCTGCTCATATGTCCGGTTATGTGTGCCTATGTCATTTACCCGACGGACCAGGTCTTGCCACAGTGCAGCCCTCTCCTGCTGGTTCTGGCCGGTGCGGGAAAAGAGTATTGCAAAATCCTGCGCCAGGCTCTGGTGTATCTCCTCATCCTCCACAGTGGAGTACACAGGGTTTTGCTGGTGAACCATAGTCCTGAAAAGGAAAAGAAAAATATGTCAGCAATATATATCAGCAAAATATGGCACACATAATACACATAATACTCGACTGTAGTGATATAACTTAACCCCCATATATAGCATCTGTCTGTCTATTGGGGGATACACATGTAAATGACCAGATATCAGTGCTCAGCCGACAACTGTGCAAAAGTACCTGGCACACTCCATACGACAGACTAGTATACTCCAGCAGTCAGCACACTGGTTCAGGTCCAATGCACAACCTCACACTGGGGGTTTGTATCAAGGTACTGTATGGGGAACATTATCAACCCATGCACTGCATGCAATGCACGTTACATATTTCACTTGTAATGCACACTACTCTTACTTGCCATAACCCTACCTACACCACAGTCACATACAGGGTAACACAGCACAACATATGGCAATGTAGTATGTTTTGATTGCAATACCTCACACATCTGTCTCTGGCCTCACACCAAGGGCACACACTACCATGACAGACAGACAGTCATGGTGAGTAATCACACCAGTACATAACATGCACCCAGTCACTGGCACACTCATTCCACCTCACATATTTGGTTTGCAATGGGTTCATGGGTGTGCATTGTGTCTTAGGTAGGTAGTATGCTATTGGCCCTGGGCCTACAGCAGCATACTATTATGCTACCCTGCCCCTTGTGACACATGTGATGTGATCGTACCTGCTCCTGTCAAACAGTTACACAGGGTGACTCATATGGCATATTACCTATTTGCATAACATTCAGCAGGGGTATGTCTGACATCTACTCATGGGGAGCCTTGCTTCTTAATGCTGTGTGGTTTACTCCAGGGTATGTCTTATCTGTGGGTAGGGACCTGTACCTCCACCATGTGCTCTTTACTGCGGTGACAAGGACGACAGACATAGGTAATTTGGGTTGTGGATGTTGTGAGGTGTTACCATGGTTGTTGGACAACTGTCATGGGTGTAACTTAACTATGTATATCCAGCAGTGGTAACCGCTATGTAGGTAGTCTGGGTGCGCTCTGTGGTTTTGTCAGTCACTCTGTATAGGTAATGTGTTTGAGTGCATTGACACAGTTACTTATGTATGACTGTGTCCTTCTCCATATCTGTAGCTGTCATGGGAGGTACATACCGTGTAGGACATTGTGGGGTGTAGAGGGGTACAGTGACCTTCATGTCCATACCTGACACACCATGTCTGCTGACACATACCATGTACAGGTATTACTGGACTAGTGTGCCACTGTGTATATCAGTGGGGAGCCTATTGTACACTTGTTGCCCCTGTTCCCCCCTGACACATGCAGTGGTGGGCAGGCATGCACATATGTGGTGGTTACTTGTGTCAGTGTTTTGGAATGGGGTATGGTACTCCAGTATCCACATTGGTGTTCACTCCATGCCTTTGTCACCAGGCACCTGTTGCAATACATCTGCACACATGTGCCTCACTCAGTATATATATATATATATATATATATATATATATATATATATAGATATATATATATATATATATATATATATATATATATATATATATATATATATATATATATATAGATAGATAGATATATATATATATATATATATATATATATATATATATATATATATATATATATATAGATATAGATATGGGGAGAGAGGGGGAGAGAGACAGAGGGGGAGAGAGAGAGAGTGAGAGGGGGTGGGACAGAGAGAGAGAGATAGTCATATACAGACATATCTGTAGACATTCAGATCTGTATATGTATCTACATATATCTGTATATGTATGTGTGTATTACATATATCTGTACGTACATATTCTATCAGTCTCTATGTCTGTGCAGTAACTGAAACCTGGTTCAAGGCTCCTGAGAGCACCCCAGCGCTACCAGTATATACCTCGTATCATGCTTTTCGGCCCCAAAACTCGGGACAAACCAAAAAGGGAGGGGGAGTGTCCATATTCATCAAGGACACCCACACCTCCAGGTTAGTGGCAACACATGAAGCATCAGAGACCATCCAGGTGCAACTAACCATAGGCAAAACTGCTATACAACTGGTAGCATGTTACAGACCACCCTCCCAATCTCAGGAACCCCATTCAGCCTTCCTGAAGACATTGGAGGATATGAATGTCTCACCAAACACCATCATATTGGGAGACTTCAACTACCCTAACATAGACTGGGTGAATTATTCTAGCCCAAACACCCTAGCCCAAAGGTTCCTGGAATTCATAAATTCAAATGCAATGGAACAGCTAGTCACCTCTCTCACTAGGGGAGATAATATACTAGACCTGATCATCACAAACATGGGGACAATGTGCTCCACACGGGATGTATACCCCTCACTAGTGAGATCTGACCACAAACTAATCACCCTGGATATACATATCCCACCTCCACCCCCGACACAAAAGACTACAGTGAAAAACTTCTCAAAAGCTGACTTTACACTTCTTAAAACTGAGATGGTATCCTTTAAGCCCACTGGGCCAGTGGAAACCACATCCCACAATGCAGAATCCTTCACAAATGCTTTCTGCAGACATCTCCAAGAATGCATGGATCATGCAATCCCAAATAAAGCCAAGACACTCTCCAGCAAGGGCAGGCATCCTGTCTGGTGGACCCCAGCCATAAACAAATTGTATAACAAAAGAAGGAAGCTACTGCACGACAGAGCAAAATCCCATAAAGAGAAGGCATCTCTGATCAGCACTAGTAGAAAGCTACGTTCTCTCATAAAAACATCCAAGGCCAACTTTGAGAGAAAAATCGCTATGGACACTAAAGATAACCACAAGGCCTTCTTCTGCTATGTTAGAAACCTGGGCGGAAACCCTCAGATATGTTCAGAGTTAGTTCACAATGACAAAAAATACACTGAACCCACAGATATTGCCAACATTCTGGCAGACAGGTTCAGTGCAAATTTCCCCCTTCCCTCACCCCCAAAAGAAGAAATACTTATCCCAGCTGAATGTAACCTCCCTGTCATCTCAGATATCCAGGTGAGAACCGCCCTCAGCAGAGCTAAAAACACAGCATCAATGGGACCTGACGGTATCCCGGCTTGCGTGCTACGTGAACTCCAAGAGGAGCTAAACCCGCACATAAAATGCTATTTAACCACAGCCTTACTACAGGATATGTACCTGAACACTGGCGTACAGCAACAGTAGTCCCACTCCACAAAGGAGGCACCTCTACAGACCCTGGTAACTACCACCCCATTAGCTTAACCAGCCTGGTCTGCAAAGCTATGGAAAGAATCATTATGGAACTCATAAACAGAGACATTGGGGACTTACAGACACTTGATCCCACCCAGTTCGGCTTTGTAAAGGGCAGATCCTGCCTTTTGAACCTGGTTGACTTTTTCAAAACAGTCACTAGAGCCATTGACGAGGGAAAAGCAGTCCATACAGCCTACCTGGACTTGGCTAAAGCTTTCGACACAATACCCCACTCTGGCATCATAGACAAACTCAACAGCTGAAATGTAAATCCATATGTCACAAGATGTGTTGCAAACTGGCTAAAGGATAGAACCCATAAAGTCAAAATCACTGGGACCCCTCTTGTTCAGCATTTATTTCTCAGATGTGAAAGCAAACATGGGAGGGTTGTGGCTGACAAAGTTCGCAGATGACTGCAAACTAGGCGCCATAGTCAATACACCAGCTGACACATACATCCTACAGAAAGGCCTCACTGAAACAGACAACTGGTGCCGGAGTCATGGCCTTAAACTAAATGCCGAAAAATGTATAGTCATCCCCTTTGGGAAAAACAAAGTACCCACAAATTATCACCTAGACAGTAACCGACTGAGTATGGCTAAAGTAATCAGAGACCTGGGGACCCAAGTTGATAGTGACCTCTCATTTGACACCCACGTCGCCAAAGTGGTTAGAAAGACTTTCCACCTTGCCCACCTTATCATGAAGGGATTCACATCCAGATCAAAGGAGGTAATTGTAACCTATACTCCTCCCTTATCAGGCCCATGATTGAGTACAATGCCCCATTTGGTATGTACCTCACCCGGCACTTGCAAAAGCTAGAGAGACCCCAAAAGCACCTCACCAAGAGGATCAAGGGTCTCCAACATATGTCATATGCTGCCAGACTAAAGAAACTCCAGCTCTATTCAGTAGCATATCGCCTACTTAGAGGTGATCTGTGCCTGACGTACAAGGCCATGTCCAATCAGGAATTGATGGACATGCTCCACCTCAAAAAATCCAAATCCATCAGAACCACGAGAGCTAAATATTTAAACCTCAGCACAAATATGAATAGGACATGCTGGAGGGACAGATTCATAACTCAGAGGCTTCCCATACTCTGGAACAGAATCCCAGTTCATGTTTGGCAGAGCCCCTCACTGACTTTCTTCAAGAGAAATCTTGACGAGTGGATGGGAGATCATAGGTTTACCCCAGGGGTCATCTCTGTGTCACTACTAGACAGAGGCATAGGAAACTAATTCTATTATGTAAGGGGGTCTTCACTGTGTCACTACTAGACAGAGGCACAGTATTCTAAATCTATTCTGTACACTTTTGCACCATTACATGGGGTGGCGAAAGCCACATCACTATGGCTAGGCTTATAAATGCCCCAGGGCAGATAGCCTAGTACTAAACTATGAAACTATATATGTCTATGTATTTCTACATCCCTCTATCTATGTATACATATATGCATATTATATATATATATATATATATATATATATATATATATATATATATATACATACATATCTCGATATACATACGTATACACATGATAGATATACATATATATACATATATATATATATATATATATATATATATATATATATATAAAATCCTTTTTATTTACACATATGTATACACACACTAACGTACTGATGAACATCCATTACTGTACAACCTACATTGTACATTGCACTACAACCTACATTGATATGTGCACATAGCTACCTTTACATACATATGTATGTACAGCCTTCAGTGACAGTTGCAGTATGTCCCCTGCCCTATGCACATCTTCATATACATAGATACAGACCAATAACACATATGGAGGGTTCACAGTATGTAGACTATTATATTAGTACATTACATTACCTTGGCTTTCTGATAGTTGGCCTGCTGTCAACTTGTTGTTTTGTTGTTATATATATTTCTCTCCCTCTCTCTCTCTCTCTCTCTCTCTCTGTCTCTCTCTCTCCCCCCCCCCCCCAGAGGGTGCAATGAAAGTATTGCATTTGTGGACTGGGAGTACAGGATGCTTTTGTAGGTATCTGCACATGTCCATGTGATGGCTCGTTAGCCAGCATTTACTAATTGCATGCAGCCTGTTGTGTAGTGATTGCAGTTCTCACTATGATTTCAGGACAGTGCTATAAAAAGGTTTGTTAGGTAGGCGTAGCCCTTTCAGAGTATCAGGGTGGGGATCATGCTGGTATGCTGTGGACACTGTTCTGTGAGTGTAACGGTTGGTATGTCTCTCATATTTCAGGCTGTGTTGTAGACACTGCAATGCATGTTGTACTGTAACCTGAGTATTCCTTCCTCCAGTTTCCTCTTCTCAGTGTGTATGTAAACTGACACCTATGACTAGTAATACTGTGTATATGGGTGTGTATGCTTTCCTGTGGGAATTGTGATGTAACTGGTTTATAGCAGTGGTTCTTGCAATCTGTTGCTATGGCTTCAATATTTGCCCTTTACATTCACTCCTTGTATGCCTGCTAGGTGTCTTTCCTGTAATGTGTTGCTATGGCTTTCCTATTTTCCATTTACATTCACAGCTTGTAATGCTTGCTATATCTGTTTGAGCAGCAATTCCCTATGTGTTTGTTGTGGTAGGGTGGTACTGCATGCAGTGTGGTCTGGCATGGTGTGGGCCTTGACACTTAGAAGGGTATTTGATCATGCTGCTGAGCAGGCCTCAGATACTCTCAGGTGCATCTTTTATCAGCCTCATGGAATGGTACATATCAGTGGGATACACCCATGAAATATTTTGATATTCTGCAGTTGTGACTGTGGGTTATTTTGAGCATATGTATTACTACACCATTTGTGACGTGCAAGTGGTGCATACTTTCAGTAATTCATAGTTACCATTGCATGTGTTGTAACACCTTTCTGCCTACTGTTAGTACATTTCACATGGAGTCAGTGGGGCACAGTTGACATTTGTTTTCAAATCAGGGACATCCCTGTAACTCAGTCACAGTTGCTATGTCTGGGCTCTTAACTATTCAACTATGGCAGTGTTTATCCTGCTCTGAGTATGTGTGTGTCTTGCCAGGTGCTACTGTGACATTATTACCTACTAGCTACCAACTAGCATGGCTGTTTCTCTTCACACAGTAATATTTTACAAATCCACTAGATTTGACAGTAAATATACATGACATGCTTTGTGTACTAGACTTGCTATATTCCCTTTACATTAATTCCTGCTATTTCATGATATATTTCTTTCAGCACAATGTTCTTGCATAGCAGTCATGGCTTAGTGGTAAGTCATGCAAACTACTGTTTCCAAGGTCCTGGGTTTGAGACTGAGAGAGGAATTTTATTTTGCTGCTGAGCAAACTACAGGTCTTGTCATTCAGAGTGACTAAGGCACTTTTAAGCAGTTGTAAGCGGGTTAGCGCTGGTTTGTGCGGAGCTCACACATGCGCACTGTCGCTTAGCTTTGCGCACACACGCTTAGCTAAGAGCACAGAAGCGCACACCCTCTTACTACTGCTTACAAGTGCTTACTCTCACGCACACCCGCGCTAATTTCTTTGAAAGAAAAGAAAATGGGGAGATAGGAAAGTGGTGAAATAGGGGGCACAAAGTGGGTAGCACAGTAGGAAAACAAGCTCAGGATTTGCAGGAGGGATGTAGGAAAAGCCCATAGCTGCCCATTTCTTTATCAGCAACAGCTGTGCATATGTTTGTAATTTGGTGTGAAATTTGAAACCTTCCACCCCTGAGAGAGGGGTGAGGACAACAATATTTGTTGTACAGCCAATTGTAATTGCCAGTTTACATGTCCATCAGACATGTGTGCGAAATGGGCAGCTATGTATGGGGCGTAATTCTTTTGTGGGAACAGAGTGCCCTTTTTTTTTTTTTCAGGTGAGAGTGGAATGTCAGGTACAGGAAGTAGGTATAGCTGGGGAGGTAGGTAGGGGAGGTTAACAGACAAGACAAACAAGATGCATACAGAGGTGGTGTATGACATGTGGGGGGATACACAATTGACGGGGATGGATGTTTGGATATCTCGAGCCCATGAGCCCACAGATGGCAGCAGTGGAACTGAGATCCCCACCCATGGGCAGTTGCCACTGTGCCTTCACTGCCCAGGATGGGGCTGTGCTGGGGGCTGTGTAGGACAGGCAGCAGGCACACCCATGAGTTGTGCCACCCATGCCTCAAGCTGGCGTAGGGGCCCAAGCACAGAATGCCTGATCTCCCTACGCACCATAGTCCGGACACTACGGAGGGTGAGTGGATGTTCTTCTCCGGCCACGCTTGCAGAGGAGGGACGAGCCCCATCCCCTGCAGCGCTTCCACCTGCGGGTGGCACAGGGCCACTGGAGGAGGGTCCACTCTGGGCACTACTGCCAGGTGCACTCGCCAGCTGAGGTGGGAGAGGTGGGTCTGCTGGAACCCGCCTTCCCTGTCATCCTATATTTTGCATTATTTTATGACAGTTTGGGTTAGTAACATACAATACAATTCACAATTAGTTGTAACAGTATGCATTAGTATTCCCATTAACCAAACACCCATAAATTCAAGACATTGAACAGCAAGCATAACACATGCATAATTTGAACAACAATACACAATCCAACAACATGCAGGGTTGATTGATGGCAACAGGCCATCAGGTTTGGATGTATGAACAGGGCACATGCATCAACGTACACGCAAATATGTATGAATCAACAGGACAAATGTCCAGGGGAGTTAATTGTGAATACACATACCCATTTCATGTGGAATGGATTATTTTTGGTTATAGGGTAGGGTTAAGAAATATTTCATTAACAACTTCAAATACCTATACATATGCTGTACATTTCTACTAGCTGCAGATATATACACCCTACAGGTCTGACTACAGTTTCCTATGTGTAAACTTATGCATGTTGGTGATGGGAATGTTACTGCTACATTAATATACATTGCATTTTTATTCATACACATTCATATCTGGCTCTGTTCAGCTACAGCATCCTGTACATTTGATTTATATGGCTCTAGACAACTGTGGATGTTTGGTATTTCATACAACCATACTATCTGCATATTGCAAATGTACAGCAACATATCCAACTTGTGGGACAAACATTCCAGCTTCATTACTTTATTCCACACATTTCACTCTTTGGTTGTGCCTGTCACATTCATTTCATTCTGTACTGACTGCAGTATACTTTATTCAGGAGTTATTACAACTTTATTGGTGGATTCATACCTCTTTCTCAAACTCTCACTTGTTTTATTTTTACAATTCAGGATGGCACTTAATTCTAGGCTTTATTGATATGTTTTATTTGGTTACAACAATCCGTTCCAACAGTCTCACTTGTGACATGTTTCAGATTTTAAACGGGGATATATTTCACACATGTGTTTTACTCAGCTTGTGTAGCTGTAAGTTACAGCCTGCTGCAGGTTCTGTACTATTACATTACAGGTGGAACATCTTTATTTCAGACTTGTTTCATTTTTATTTTTGGATTACAGGCTGCATCACACTTATGTAATCACACAGTACTAGCAGAATCTCTCTTACACTGTTACTTGCACTTTTTATTAATAAGTGACTACACTGCACTCTTTTGCAAGCGGTCATACTTATATTTTTTAACAGTTACAGGGAGAGAATTACTAACCTGCTTGGTGGCACAACCACACAAGCCTATAGGCATAGGCTCGACGATTCATGGAACGGACACCTGCAGCTGTAATATAAATGAAGTAATATTGGAATACACATCTCCATAATATCAGCTAGGTTAATTTCTTACATAAATAATTACATGTAACTTACTCAGTAGTGGGGCGTTGGGCATTTGCTGGGCCTCCTGGATCCAACGGTTCAGTTGGTCCTGCTTCCGTCTTTTCAGGTCCACATGGTGGTGACGGACCTGTTCACCAGTCCTTGGTATTCCTGTGGCACTGGTGAGATCATGTGCCAACCAGTCCCATGCCTCAGCCTTGTATGCTCCCCACAGGACCTGGCCCTGCATGAGTTGGGCCTCATGATCATGGACGAGGAGCCAAACCATATATTTGGACTCCTCAACACCCCACCTCTGTGCTTGGAAGCAACTACCCTCTCCTACACCTGCCATCCTGACTGCAAATCGATTCCACAATCAGTTATGCTGTGTATTCCCACTTATGGGGCTTATATATGCCGTTTTTCCCGCACTTATCTGTGATTGGCCATTTTGGAAATGTATCAGCTTCACAAAACCTGCTTTGTCATGCTTCTCTTTCCATTCATTCCTATTTCCTATATATATGCTAATACTGCATTTCTAAGAGCAACTGTCATGGCTTAGTGCTTCAGTACTTTGACTATGGTGCATGGTATCCTGAGTTCGAGCCTGGCCATTGCTTTGTTTTTTTTTATGACTGTCTACACAAGCTAGGAGGTGTGTCTGTGTAAAGGCAGTTTTGATACAGCTTGCTCAACGTTGCCCGCCGGTTATCTTGTTGGCGCGGTGCATAGCTCCGCACAAACTGGTTACGCTGGTTTACATGTCATTTGGCTGTCAGCATGCATACTATGCTCAGCTCAGCTACGGGCACACAGTTTCAGCATGTTACAACACTGCTCAACCCCGGGCACTCATTTTACACCTGTTAAACCACCGCTCACCTACGGGCAGATATACTCAGCTTGTTAGAGCATAGCTCAGCTATAGCACTTCTGACATTTTATTTTTTTTTATTATCTCACATTTCTTCAAAATACATGGCCCATTTCATTACATTTTACATAAAATATAATTTTATATATGTACATATATGCCAGGGAATTGTTTCGTGCTTATTTCACTAGAAATAAAAATTGATGTTGTGGGGGCTCGAACCGTGACTGCCTCGTCTTCAGCCAATGTCTCTACCGCTACGCTATTGCTTCTTGGCTTACTTTGCATATTTAGATCTTATATGCTTTTCCACTGACTGCTAACTGTGGCTAAGCGACGGGCATGCCCACGCAAACGAGCGCAATTATGGGCAAACATCTTTAGAACTTATAAAAAAAATATATAACATGTTCATTCTTACTTTTTATGTTTATAGTCTGTGGGGCCATGTGTTGTGTTGTGTTTGTTGACATTTACGCGGACTCTCTCGTGGGGGGTTTCTTTCGGGACTGTTCCTCTTCTGGGGGCGTGTCCATTTGCAGGACTCGCCCTGCGGACACGCCCCCTACTTTCTTACACGGACCGTGTTAGCCTTGGGTATGAGTCAGCATGCCCTCATGAATATGCATGGCATGCTGACGTCACACCGTTTAACTGCAGCCTCTGTGTAAGACTTGTAACTCTTACACGGAGGCTTCGTGAATCCTGCCCCTTGTGTATGTATAGCGTTTATGCTTGGTTTTGTACTCCTGAATAAAGCAGCAGGACTACACTTGACTCTCATGCCCTTATTTGGTTACTTCTCCTGTCCGAGGATTTACTATCATTATAATGACCTCAAAAGCTGCAATTGGGATACACTCAGCCAGTGGCTAGATGGGTTTAGGACACCTGATATCCCACATTTGTGTAAGTATACAGATAAAGAGAATTTATATTAGATAGAAAGTTGCATAATAGTCAAGACTGGTATGCGTAATGCTCTTCTCTTTTTCTCTCCTTTTCCTTCCACAGCTAATCAGGACATCCTGGTGAACAGGGAAGCCCATGATCTACAGACACTGAGGAAAGCATGGGGTATGTATACACAACATGACTATTATTTACCTAAAGTATTGCTCTTCTACAGAGTAGTTGCAAACTATGCCTGCATATCCTAACTGTAAAAGCAAGCATGCATGCTTCAGTCTGTAGCATAAGTCAACTGTAGGGGTCAAGTGTAATATTGTAGTCAGATACTATGGGTTCAAATACCACAAGTAACAAATATATAGCAAACACCTTTAAAAATATTACATATTTTAATTTCAACAGAAGTGTCATAAATGCCCTGATGTTAACTTAATCTGTATAATTTGACCAAGCATATGTACGATCTATGGACATTGCAAGAATTACTTTGAGCAATCATTACTTAGTTTGTAGTTGTTAGAAAGTATACTTAAATGTAAAAGTATAGATAAAATACTTAATTATTGTGATAATACATTGTAGGGCACATATGATAGCACTAATTATCTCTTTTTTTCTCTTACCCCAACCCTTATCTCTCTTTTTTTTATTTTTCTATGTGACAAATCACAAAATGCTTTACAGCATAGAGATTCAGACCATTCCCTGTGACTCAGCCTGCCCCTGCTCCACCAGCTCCTGCACTGATGCCCAGCATATCTGAGACCTACCCTGACAGTATTGCCTCTGCTGCCCCTGCACTATCTGGGTCCTTCACATCAAGTAACACTACACTGGCAGTTGGTGCTGTGGTACCCTCTGGTAGTACTGGCAGAGGTAGTAATTTTATTATCCACTAGGATTTGCCAGGCTTGGTGTATACAGTTGTGCACAGAACCATTGGTTAATGCCTACACCGGATGGAGTGGGTGCTTTTAGTTATGGTCTGTAGGAGAAGACATCAAGCACTCCAACAGCCAGCAGAGTAAGGGGACAGCAATGACAGTCCTGTGGGTGAGGGATAGATTCTAAATGTCCTCATGTTTGAGAGGCATGGGCAACCATTTTCCCCTCCCAAATTCCAATCATGTTGGCCCCTGTATCTTGTCTTGTTTGCATCTGCTTCCTCATCTTCCCTACTTAGGTAACCTAGAAATACCTATCTCGCTTACCCAAAATTCCTATCTTTCTGAAGTTAAAAAAAAATGGGCAACTGTGCCACTCAACATCTTTCCATACCTATCTCTCCACTTCACACACATGCCTTCTCAAGACAAGTGATTCGGTCCAGTTGGCTATACAACACAATTGTGTAGTTATTACCCCTTTTTATTGAGGTGACAGTCCAAATTTAGCTAATATTGCATGCATATTTTTATTTTACACTGTTAAAGAAGTCGATGGCAATGGTTCGTTCCTACCGTCCTGCATATTCCTCTATTGCTTTCCCTTTGTTCTTCCTCCTGCTTGCCCACCATTTCATCACTTTTCTATCTAACCCCTTTTAACACCTTTAAACTAGTGAAAAAATAGAATCACACACCACACACATAAGTGACAAAAAACATTGAAGCCCTTCACTTTTTGTCCTATGTGTTTGCACAGAGTTTGGCATCTTGCATCAATGCTGAGTGACAGTGAATGACTCTTCAATGGTGCAGTTACCTCTGTGCAATGCTGCTTAAATGCACTGTGCTAAGATAACACACAGTGAATATAGATGAAAGAATTATATTCATTGCATTATAAATACATATCTCAAAATATTACATACACCTGGATTTAAACGCTGTATCATCTGGGCTCAAAAATACATCTTCCAGTGCATTTACACATGCTGCCACAGAATCAGCTATGCAGCAAATGTGTTTCCTCCACTGAGTATTAGCCACACTACTGACTGCCATGCCTTTCCACTTAATGCGATTACGGCGAGGTAAGCCAATCAATAGAACTGTCATAATTTTTTCAGTGAGGCAGAGGCTTGCATCTGCTCATCACTTAACTAAGCACAAATGGGGAAAGCAGTATAAATGTATATCTCACATTTGCAATCACTTTGCCATTAATCACACAAACCTACTGCTTGGCAGTGTACTATGGAAAGTGCTCATTAACATGTATTGCTTATGTTTACTACCCAGTTAGTCCTCATCCCATGAAAGTACAGTACATGTAAAAATCCCAAAAGGGAAGGCACTTTTTAAGGAAAGAACACATATTTTCACTGTAGCCATGTGTTACCTGCACCCATGCACTTGAAAGTTGAAGTAATATCCTGAGACGTATTAGCAAGGCCTGTCCCCACCCAGGCCTCCTAAAGTCACTCCACCAGGTCCATGGCTGCTTCTTCCGCCTTTTGGTCTAGAAAATCTATTGACATTTGTGCAGTAGCTACCTGGTGTAATGCTCATACTTTTATTGCTCATTACAAATTGAATTTGACTTCCAGAAGCAGGACTGCCTTTCATTCTGCAGTACTCCGGAATATCCTTCCATGAGAACCATCCAAGATACGTGAAGCTGGGACTCTATCCCAATAGTTGAGGAATGCATAAAAAGGACAACATCAGATATTAAAGTTGTGTACTCACCATAACTATGTATCTGTGTTGCCCATTTTCATTCTACCTCTATCCCCCATCCTATTATCTCTTCGAGTGACCTTATGATTATTGCAGAATGTCAGTTCCAGGTTTGAGACAAATGTCTGCTAGTACTAGATTTACTTTTTTCTTAATCTAGGGTCAGTTCTTCCTATAGATATAAGACAGCAAACTCAATCTGAGGTATATCAGGTTGACTGGGGCATTGTGGTTAAAAAGAGGAGCTCAAGAGTAGGATATGAGAGTCTAGTAAATGCCGTTGTGTCAGATCTGAGTTCAGATCCAAGACCCAGTAGTTGAGGAAGAATGAAAATGAACAACACATATGCATGGTTATTGTGAGTAAATAACTTTATCTCAACATGAACTATGTTTTTCTAAAGTAAAACAGTTTGCAGATTTGCTGATTTCTCCATGATTGTACAGCTTGGAGACATAAGGGGATCGCAGGGGCTGAAGCCCCCAGAAAAAAATGATCTTTGTGATTTTTTTTCCTGATTATTACTTCTGTACTAGTAATTTGTGGATGTGTTTTTATACTTGTATGTTTATTTCAGTACTAGTGGTAGTTTATAGATGCAGAAAGCCAGTTTGATTTTATTTGTAATATTTGCTGGGTTTCATTTGGGGGGGGCTTAATTTTTTTCACAAATCCCTCATACGCAAACTTCATTTCTGTATGGAGGTCAATACTTTCTTTTTAATATATGTAACAGCTTATTCTGATATGCATTCCATAGTGTAAATTAACATCAGGATCAGAGTTCTATTATGGAAGGTAGCATGACCTTATTCCTTGCTTACCTAAGTAACACCTGTTCACTGTAAATGAACAGTCTCCTGAAGCAGAACTGATTACGTAGTTTTAAAATCTTGAGGCCTTCAAGAGAATCCAAACTAATGCTACTCTAAGGTTGTGTGTGCTAGTAAGTGCTCTTGGGGAAGTGGTTATGGAAACAGACAGCTAAATTTCACTTTTTGTCCAGAGACCCTGATTTTCCATTTTTCTAGAAAAATTGCAAATAAATCTCAAATATGCCCATATTGGGAAAAACTGGAATTTCATGGAATTTGGCATCTTACACAGCAAGGATATTACTTCAGCTTTTGTTCTTTGACTTGATATGTCTTCAACAGTTGTGGTCATATTTTTTCGTTATGCACTTGGAAGTTGGTCTCTCAGTACTTGTTTCCAAATACATCAACTATACAACAAAAATAAAAAAAATGCTTTCTTATATACCATGTACATCTTTATATTGACAATACACATTCAGATTTTACAATACTTGTACTAATGTGTACAGCTGTTTACATATAGTTTGCAAAGCTGTCTTTTTAAGGTATACCTGCACATTGGAAACACAACAGCAAATGCTACCTTGTGCATACTCATCACTCTGGTAACATGCAGATTTTTAATATCTTGACAGTTGTACATGGCTAACCATCAATTTCAGATGGGCCTCCTAACATCTGCTGTCAAACATCCAATGATGACGTCATCCACTATAAATTAACCTGCAGCATTATAAAAGTCAGACTTGTGCCATGGTGCTTGCATTAAGTACTGAGTTCCCTAGTCAGTGTACATAGATAGGTAGGAGTTTCAATCTCAGTACAGTCAATTGGTGTGTGTGTGTGTGTGTGTGTGTGTGTGTGTGTGTGTGTGTGTGTGTGTGTGTGTGTGTGTGTGTGTGTGTGTGTGTGTGTGTCTAGTCAAATTAGTGTATCTGCTTATCCTTTGGTCTTTAGTACAATCCCATTTACTACTGATATTTTGAAAGATGTGCATGCCTACCCATCCATTTAATGCAGGCCTCACAACATCAACTCTCAAACATCCAATGGTGATTTCATCTCCTATCAATCGGCTTGCAGCATTGTAAAAGTCAGACTTGTTCTGTGCCACTTCTGTTAAGTACTGCACTATGTAAATAGGTAGGGGTTCTTTTCTCACTGTGGTCAAGTAATATGTCTGTCTGTGTGTGTGTCTTTACTTGGTTGACATTTGACAAAATATTTTACAAGACCATGTCAGACAGTGCTATTACTATCTTCTTCTCACCAGACACTGCTGATGTCATCAGCTATAAAGTGTTGTTGGACACCATAAAAGCCAGACTTGTGCAGTTGCACTTGCAGTAAGTAATGTGCTTTGTAAACAGGTAGGTAGGGTTTCTATTCTAACTGCAGTTAACACTCACTATGGTGACAATTTTAGAATGATATGTAGCCCAAAGCTATGTCAAAACCTGCTCCAAACATGTCATTGTAGCATACAATGATGATGTCATCCTGTATAACATGCAGTCTGACAGTATTCAAGACAAACTGTGCTGTTGCAGTAACATTAACTATTGTGTTTGCAAACTCATTTACCTACACATATAGGGGTTATAATCTAACAGCAGGCGACCTCCGCATTTGTACATACACCTATCACTTTTGAGACAATTTTGCACATGGATGGGACTCCACAATCCATGTCCTACATTCCTCCCAATATGTTCTCCTCAGCATACAATGTTGCTACCATACTCCATAAAATGTAACACAGCAGTGTTACTGTCAGACATATGTGATGTTGTTACTGTGACATTGCATGGCACTTATATTCTATATATACACAGGAGTAATGTTCAAATCAGACTTAGTCAACTGCTGTGTGTGTGTGTGATTGGTGGTATGTTATGGCCATTGTATGTTCTTTGGAATCGTTTTTCATTGCACTAACTTTCATGTAGCCCCATGCATCTACCATCCTCTTGTTTTACTGGCCACATGACATCCTTCCTGCAGAGGAGTGGAGGATGCCATCATATCAAATATGTATACATGCATCATGAAGAGCAGAGTCCTTCCACGAACCTCTGTAAGCCATCTCCAGACCCCTGCATGTGTAATTGATAATTTTGTCATAGTGTGGTTCACCTGTCCCATATGAAAAGTGGCAGGATATAATGCAATCAAAGAAGCATACACACATGCACCATAGGCTTACTCTCTTCCATAATATTGATATAGGGATTTTTACAGGGTATAATAATGGCTAGGATTTCATGTATTGTTGGCCATTAACCTCCTGCATACCCACAAAACAAACAGTACCAGAATTTATGGAGGTCTTGTCTTAAATCATTTATTCCAATACATATGAAATGTTAAGTGGAAGACACAGCTAAGCACAGATCTGTGTGTGGGTGTCAGCAGACATACCCACCCAGAGAATATAGACAGTCTGCTAGCTGACAGTTTCTCTCACTGGTCACCACCCTGTCACCACTGACCATCAGTCAAAGTATACATGCAAACATTACTGAGTTTTTATTCTCAGCAGGGCAGCACATCTGTGCACTCTCTATGGCTAATAACACAGAAGCAATGTGCCCTGACAACACAGGCTGCCTATAGTGTGACTTAAAACCTGACCTACCAGACACAGTTGGATGCATACATCAACACGGCCTCAAGATAGCCTATGCTCCCATAGAAGGATGTATAGCAACATGCATCCTTCTGACTCAGGGGGACCATCACCTGACGCATGGAGTTATACACCTAGCTTACTCTCCTCATTTGTGAGGTAGGCCAAGGAGTCATAATAGATCTTCTCTAAAAGGACACAGGCAATATCTCCACTGTGTATTAAACCCATGTTTCATTTGCTCAGGCTAGATCATGTTGGTTACATCTGTTCACTGTCTTCAACAGGGTTACCAAGGGCATGCATGATGACAAAACTATAATTCTGTGTAACTTGACCTGACCAAGGCATTTGATACAAATCAACAGTCAGATATTCGAGAAAAACAGTCATGAGACCTTTGTTATTCACCTTGTTGATGCACAATTCCATTGCCAAGCATGAATCCAACAAAATCACCAACTTTACTGATGATACCACTGTCATAGGTCTTGTCAGAAATGGTAAAGAAACAGCCTACAGGGATGAAGAGGAGCATCTGATAGGTTGGTGCAACAGCAACAATCTGGCCTTAAATGTAAGCGAGACCAAGGAATTAATAGGGGACATCAGGAGGACTCAGGAGATACATCAACCTTTGGAAATTAAGGGTGTGGCAGTGGAAAGAGTCAAAAACACAAAGTTCCTGGGGATGCTCATCTCAGATAAACTATCCTGGTTGACTCATATTAGCCATGCAGTGAAGAAGGCACAACGTTTGCACTTCCTATGGAAACTGAGGAAGGCAAACCTGTCTCAGTCCATCGTCAAAGCCTTCTGCAGGGGGACTATCGAGAACATCCTCTCAAATATCATCACATTTAGTGTGGTAAGTGCAAAGCATCTGACTGTAAGGGTCTCCTGAGGGTAGTGAAGGCAGAGGAAAACATCATTGGTTGCTCGTTCCCATCCATGGATGATCTTCATGAGACTTGGTGTGTGGAAAGGGCTAGGAAGATAATCATCGATCCCACTCACCCTGCCCATGACATGTACGTCTGCCTTTCCTCAGGCAGGCAGTACTGCAGCTTATACTGCAAAACATCTAGAGTGAACAGGAACTTCTTCCCTCTATCCGAGGCTGGTGAACTTGAATGCCAGGCATGACAGTGAATATTTAGATCAATATGCCACTTGCTATGAAGTATCAGCTATAGTAATCACTCTGGCAAATTGCTTCAATAACTGGTACAGTTAGCCCGATTTCTTATGCTATTACTTCCTGAATATGCAATAGTCAAGAGTGAGTCACTACTCTATAAATGCGCAATATGAACTTCAGAATATATAATACTACAGCTGATAAAGTGCAATATTCTAAGCAATCACAATGTGAAGTCATAGTCTTGCAATACCTACTAGTATAATACTGTCTAATGTCTTCCTGTTCAATTGTGGTAATTTATTTTGTTGTTAATATTTTAATTATAACTGCATGTGCATTAGTCTTACTGTCATTCAAACTATGTGTTCATAGTTATGTCTTGCACAGGGACCAAAGCAATGTAATTTCATTCAGATTGCACTGCTGTGCATATCTGATCGACAATAAGATTTACTTAGACTTTGACTTGACTTTGACTGAACACCTACGTCACCAAGTGTTAGATAACTGGAACACATACGTAAACAGAGAACCATGCTGCAGTTTGTGAAGTCACCTCTATCTATAGTCTAGTGACCAGGTCCGTACCTAAGTTATCTGTGCTATGCCCTTTCCAGTCCACTATTTAAGTGTCAGATATCAAAATCCTTTCTTCAACCAGCTTTGTGGAGAACTGCAACTTGTTGGCAATCATTGAATCCAAGTGCGGTATTGGTATATTGCATACAGTATAAACACACACAAAGGATTGATTCCACAGCCATTGGGACACAGTAGAAGAAGGAAACTCATGGTGTCATTAATTCCATTATGAATGCAAATGCACAATATAATTACAATATGGACAGCACACCCCTATGACTAGACCAAGTGGTATGTGCACCTGCCAACTAGCCCAGATTGCATGTTGTTTCTAATGCAGGTGTAACAGTGGCCCTCTGAACACCTTCAGCAGATGTTACATTTTGAGGAAGGTATATTTGATTCCTCTCAGAGATTACTGATGAATCATAATATCTGTAAAAGTGTGCTCTAGCAGATTCATGTACGATCACTCACAATCACATATGTTCTTATTTATTTATTTGTTTATTTATTGAATGAGAAAGTCCACTGAGACAAAAAGTCCCATTTTCAGTGGAGGCCTGGGGAGAAAAACTCCCAACAATTACAGAAATTTTTAAAAATATCAGATTACATATTACAAATTGTAGCAGAGCTACAAAAGAAAAATATAGAAATAAGGCAGACATACACCAAGCAAAAACGTTTCAATCAATATGCTTAGGCTTAAGTAATTATATTTGTACATTCCATGAAATACTTTATGGATAGTATAAGTTAATTATACAGTAACAGAGGAGAAAGGAAGCGGAAAGAAAAAATAACATTTGAATAATGAGAGGTAATAAAAGGAATTGTTGGGGTAAGTAGCAGAGAAATAATTAAGATGGTTTTACTCATGATAGTACAGGAACAGACTTGGTTATTGAGGTATAGTTCTTTTAGTGCTGTTTTGAATGTTTTATTGAGTCTAGTTGAGTGATAGAGTGAGGGAGAGCATTCCATAGTTTAGCAACTGCATGGGAATAAAGGCATTGTCTGGCTCTTTTGTTGGGTTTGGTTACAGTTAGGAGATGTTTGTTAGAAGACCTATGGTTACAAGTTGAGGTGTAAGTTTGTATCATTGTTTGAAGGGTTGGGCAGTAATTAGGGTTATATAGCAATGTGTGGGTAAGAGTAAGCTGGGTGTAATGTAGGTAATGAGGGAAATAAAGCCAGTTTATAGTTTTAATGGCCAGGCAGTGATGTGTGCGAGCTGGCATATTGGAGACAAACATAGCTGTTTTATAGTAGCATGACTGTAATTTGTTCAAGAGATATGTGTGTAGGTTACTGAAGATGGGGCTACCATACAGGAGAAAAGGGAGAAGTAAACTGTTTGCTAGTTTTAATTTGTCGGCTTTGTCCAAGTAGAGCTTGTGCCTGTAGAGCTTACAAGCTTAAAATGAATCTTTTTGATTGTGCTATGTGATTTTCAAACACGTTTGTCATCAATAGTGATGCCAAGTAATTTAGCATACTTTACAATTTCAATTTCTGTATTATTTTCTGAGAACATTTTAAAGTCTACAAGGGGTTTGGATGAGAAGAGTAAAAGTTTTGATTTTTTGGGATTCAATAGCAGTTGAGTCTCATTAAGCCAGAATTTGACAGCAGTGAATGCATTTTGTGTTAACTTTAGGAGATCAGAGCTGTTGTTAGAGGACGTGATTATTGTCTAATCATCTGCGCATTGAATAAATGTACTTTGCAGGGATGCTTTATGGAGATTGTTAATGAATATATTAAAAAGCAAGGGTCCAAGAATAGACCCTTGGGGACTCCTGTGTTATTGATTAGGTATTTGGATTGCTTGCTTTGCCACTTGATAGATTGTTTTCTATTATGAAGATAGTTGTAGAGCCAGGTTAAAGTGTGTGGGGAGCAGTTTATGGTCTCAAGTTGTCGAAGTAGTTTAGAGTGGAACACTGTATCAAAAGCTTTTGATAGGACAAGTAGTATAACTGAAGTAAGGAGGCCAGCATCAATAGCTTTGTTTACACTGTTGGTAAATGAAAGAAAGGCTGTAGTTGTGCTGTGTGTGGGATGAAAACTGTGTTGGGTGGGTGCAAGTAAGTTATTGTCTGTAAGATGTTTTAGTTCTGAATGAGTACACCTTTCTAGGATTTTAGATAGAAGAGAAAGTATAGAGATGGGCAGATAGTTAGATAGATCATTGGTGTTACCACCTTTGTGTAGGGGAGTAATAATTGAGTTTTTCAGAGTTGAGGAACGTAGGACTCTGAGATAGATTGATTAATGAGAATGTTAATGGGGAGAGCTATAGAATCTGCTGCAAGTTTTAGGTATTCAGCTGAGAAGACGGAAGGGGTGGAGCAAGGCTTTAATTTTGAAAGAAGTTTGTATACTAGAGAGGTGGGTACAGGTTGTATGTTAAAACGACGGGTTGATGGGATATTGTTTGAGTTGCAATTATTGTGGGGGGAGTCTAGATCTGTGATTGTGTTAAAGAAGTTGTTGTTACCATTTAAATTGGTACTTTTATCAGTTTGTAAAGAGAAATCATTGACAAGTTTTTGGATAGTTTCAAGAAAGTGAGAGTTGAAAGCATGGGCAATATCTCATGGGTCTTTGTCAATTGAAGGGGTAGGGTTGTGCTGGGTACCAGGATTAAGAAGGAAGGAAACAGACTTCCAGGACATCTTGGGGTCATTATGTTGGGTCAAACGTTTAGTGGAGAAATAGTTTTTTTTATCACTCATTACCTGCTTTTTTTAAAAGTTGCATAGTTGCTTATATTTGAATTGAATTTGTGGGGTTTTATTTCTAAGACATTCTTTCCAAGCTTTATCCCTGATAATAAATAACTGTTTAGTTTGTTTAGTTAGCCAAGGGGCATGACTGAACATAGTTCTTTTGGTACATATAGCGGCAAGACTATTAAGAGTATCAAGAAAGAGTTTGTTGAAGTAGTTAACTACTTCATCTAATGGTAGAATTTTGATAGGGTAACAATAGAGGGATTTTAAAGTATCTAGAAAAGTTTATTGATTGAAATGGGTGAGATTCCTGGTTGTACGCAGAGTATGTAGTTTGCCTTGTCTGTGTATGGGTTCTATGTGTTTATGTTGGTAGATGGTCACTGAAGGTATTTGGAAGGGTTCCTGACTTGGTGAAGTTTTCAGGGTGTGAGACTAGTATCCAGTTTAGGGTTGCCTAAGTTTTTTTATTCACCATGTGTGTGGGGTCTAAAATAAGTTCAGTAAACCTATGTAGATTTATGCTATTTAGTGGGGAGTGGGAGATGAGAGTTTGCCAATTTATGTTCATATCACCAAGAATGATGGTTTAATTTGTTATATTGAGGGTTTTCTAGTATAGTACATCTTCTAAGGTAGATAAATTTTGACCTGGGGCGATATAAAATATGGCAATACATAATTGTTTTCTGCTGTTGATATGAAGGATTGCCAATTATAGTTACATATTACCAAATGTTGACATATAGTTATAGATAAATGTCACAATAAATTAGAGCAACGCCTCCACCTTTTTTTGTGGAGCTGGTCATTTCTAAGGATGTTATATCCTGGTGGGATTATTTCATTGTCAGATATATGTGGTTTTAACCAGGTCTCTGTGAGTGCACAATATCTGTAGAGTAATGAGAGAGACAGGCCTGGAATTCTGTGGTTTTGTTACAGATGCTTCATACATTAATGTTATGTGGAATACATAGGATTACTGGTGGCATTATTCTGATGTTGTCCCTAATTGTGTGTGCATCTGTCTGCTGTTATCCATGGGCCTATTACTATATGTCCCCCTTGGCTGAGACCTGTGCTGACATTACATTCATATCCAGACAGCTCATTTTGCACAGCTTCACAATATGCACAAAATCCCTTTTGTATATACCATCCCTGATATATGTTCTGTCCGGATTCTGGCGTGTAGCTCGCGAGACATTTGCCTGCGAGCTACATCGCCGAAACCAAACGGCTGCATCAGCACTTTGCCGTAGTGCAAAGTGCCTGAAAAGCACAGCCACTGCAACTATAATCTATGGATGAGCAGCTGCAGCCGTACGGGCAGTGTAACGCATTCCTTCTTCTCGTGCAAGGAATGCATTTATTTAATTATTTATTTATTGTGATGTCAGACTGACAACACAATAAATAAATAATTAAATAAATGCATTCCTTGCACGAGAAGGAATGCATTACACAGCCCGTACGGCTGCAGCTGCTCGTCCATAGATTATAGTTGCAGCGGCTGTGCTTTTCAGGCACTTTGCACTACGGCAAAGTGCTGATGCAGCCGTTTGGTTTTGGCGATGTAGCTCGCAGGCAAATGTCTCGTGAGCTACACGCCGGAATCCGTTCTGTCCATTGTTCATGTCAGGATGCTTATATCACAATGTATCTACCCCACTGATATGTCACCTTGTATGACAATCACATAATACACAATAACAGTGCCATCTGTATTGTATTATGTCAATATGCGATGATTGTTCATGCTACAACTGTCTTCATTGATATGCCATCATCTGCTGTACATTTCCATGTTTCACCTATCCTCTTCCCCTGTGTTCATTCCTACAATTTATCTATGTGTCACTTTTCAATATACACACTTTCCCTGACTATTTATTTATAATGCAGTCTATCTACGCTTACTGGTCATTTACACAGCTTTTATTCAGTATGCCCAACACAGGTTCCCACAATAGTCTCCAATGTGCACACTTTCAAGTAATGTGTTGGAACTATATACATTGCTTTATAAATAACCATTGTAATCACTGTGGCATTTCTTGCAGTCCCACAGACCTAGTTTGCCCATAGTTAAACAGGTTTACATGACTACTGCTGTCCATGTTGCTTTACACATTTCCTGGTTAGCAACACTGTTGCTGGACACAAAACTGCTCCTGTTTTTATTTAAATACTGTGCATGGCATGCATATGCAATTAACACTGTTGCTGACCATGCAAACACATAAACTCTGTGTAGGCTTCGTGTTAAGCCTACACAGAGTTTATTGAATCCCTAGGGAAGTCTATTTTTCTTGAGGTAATATTCTCTGATACTAGTTTTGATAATGGTTCACAGTTTTTTTAGTCCATAATTAAAATTGTGACTTAAAAAATGGACTTTTACGGCATAACGTCTTCATCAATGTGTCCAAATTGTAACAGATGGACAAATAAAAACACCAATACAGACAGTGAAGAATATCATGAAGAGTGTGTTACCAGGTCCAAAAAAAGACCATTATTTATCTCTTCATGGGAACAGAAACACTCTGTTGCAACCAACAGTACTAATGCTTTCACAGTTGTGGATGGAAGGGAGAATAAAGACAAAGTTAAAGACGGCCAAGAGGATTCAGTAAACTCTGTGTAGGCTCTGTGTAGAGCCTACATGGAGTGTATCTGAGACCGTGACCATGGTTTGTGCACTACAGCATGTGTCTAGTGTAACAATTTGATTGGTGTTCCGCACCATTGGACGGTCATGTATATTCTGCAAAAAGAATACCTAGGTATGCTCAATAAGCTGTGTGACAGCTCACTGTGACAAAGGTGGCACACTTCAGTTATACATTACTGGAATGTGTGTAAGGATGGACATGGAGAAGGGTGCATCATTCTCAGTTATTGGTGTGATGAAGGATGGGAACTATGATGTTAGTATGCCCTCTGATGTCCATGTCCTTCACATACCCAGTACTTGTGTTACTGCAAAGGGAGTAGTCAGCACTGTGACCACATGCTAGTCATATCTCTCAACCTCTTCATGCAAGAAATCTGGACAAAGTTTAAAATAATGGGGGATAAAGGCCCAAAAATAATGACAGATTTTAAATATTGACCTTAGAAACTTAGAACATTGCTACAGTAGCATTATTTGTGTTAGTATGCATTTTCTGATGGCTATGAAGTCTAAAACTCAAATTTATGTCACTATTGAGTGACTTCAGTCCTCAGTGATTTATTAGAAAATCACACATTTTAAGTGGGACAGACCACAAATATGAGGCAAAAATCAGTACATTCTGAGAAAATCTGGATAGTTGAGAAGTATGATACTGGTGGATGTAGCACTTACCTTCTACTCTAGGACACAGGTCACATTCCTATTGGTCTGATTATAGGGTGTGATGTCCACATTATATTTGGTTGGTGTGTCTGTTTCCTGACTCAACAAATCCCTCCATGTGTCTTGTCAATGCAGCGCCTGTCATGGGTGTGGCAGCAGTTTTTGGTCTGTGTTGATATTGTCTGTATTATACTAATATCACAGTTGGAGTCAGTGATTGCCCACAAGCTATAGTCATTCAGGTAGCTGTTTGGGCACAGCATGTGTATGTCATCTGTGATGTCCATCACTTAACTAAGGGGCGACCAAGGGCCTAGTAGACATCATTGATGTGCTGACCTGATCACTGGACCTCAGATATCATGTCACACATTTCAAAATACTGAAATGTCACATATTTCATACACTGGTCTAACAATTTTAGGCTATAGCTGTTTACAACCACATTTGACAGTGTTGATTGACTACCACAGTGTGACATTTTGTCAAATGCCTTCACCTATTCAAGCTCCACATGATGATATTGTTGTCATCATGCATGCCCTTGATGACCTCTTTGAGGACATCTGTCAGATGTAACGGACTTGAAGTAGCAATAACAACTCACACAGGTCTGTCGCATACACCTGAAATATTACTGGTATACATGTAGAAGAGGTCCATGATGACATGTTGGTGTACCTCACAGTCAAGGAGAGTCAGGATGTCTCTATACATGCATACATCAGATGATGTCCCCCAATGCAGGTGGAAGCATGTTGATGTACATCCTTATACGGGAAAATTGGCCATGTGGAGGGTGTGCTGAACTCTGTATTCCACCATATCAGGAAGGTGTATGTGCTTGGTCATGCCATAGGTGATCAGTGATGTTGTCACAGCCCATCAATTCCATGTGATAGGCCAGGAGTAAGGTAAGACAGTGCATACTGCCTATTGTGATCTGCCCTACGGTATTGACATAATCACACATGCAGGTTTCATTGACAAAACCCCCAAGCTGGAAATTAAGCCTTATGTCAGTTGATGGGTAACCAGTTGCCTCACTGACAGAACACATCATGTGACATTTGGTGAATTGACCTGTACCAGTAGAGCTGACACCACTAGCAACCCCCAGGGATCTATACTTGGTTCTCTACTGTTTAAACTATATTTCTTGACAGTTCAGGCTAAAATATATGGCCATTGCCTTACCAAGTTTGTGGATTTCTGCATATTGTGTGCAATCCTTGAGTCCACCCATGGTGATAACATAGTACAGGAGGAGCTAACCCACACAACAGAATGGTGACAATGGCACATGATCTACAAATAAATACAGAAATGTATGCTTGGAATGTTGCCCATCTGAAAATTGGAGTTTCATGTTAATCACAGCATTGACAACAGTCCTGCTATGCAGAAACCCAGTGATGCAAGCACTTTGAATACATTTAGATAGCAATCTGAACTTTGACTACCAACTGTCCAAACTACTACTGAAAGTCTATGTTGTGCACACCATAAGTCACACCATCATATTGACATCTTAGGATTGTATGACAGCACTGTATAGAAACTGCATTGCAGCACTAATACAGTATAATGCACATTTTTACGTGTATCTCACCAGGCAAATGTAGCAGCTGGAGACACCACTGGGCTTTCTTCACAAGATTACACAGGGCCTACACACCATGCCATGATGTATGTCGATAGATTAAAAGTCATGTTAATGCAAACTTTATCGTATAGGATGACATGAGCTCTGCCTGATCTCCAGGCCAGTCTCTGACCCTTCCCTGGTGGGAGTACTGCATATCCACAAATGTAATATAGCTGATGACATCAGCAGTGACTGTTAAGGACAAGACAGCAGTGTCCCATATGCTGGTGTAAAATGTTCTCTGTAATGTCAAGCAACAGCCCACACACTCACGCCCAGTTGAGTACACTGAGAATAGAATGCCTACCTATCTAAGCACACAGACTACAGAAGACAGTATTTAAAATAAACACCACTGCTCAAGTCTGACTTGGGGTGTGTCAAACACCACTTTATAGATGATGACATCAGCAGCATCTGTGAAGGAGAACATGGTAGTAACAGTTTTCCATATGCTGGTGTAAAAGGCTCTCTGTAATTTCAAGAAAACATGTCTCACACATAAACCCAGTTGACTGCAGTGAGAATAGACCTGCTATCTATCTAAGAATACAGATTACAGAACACAGTACTTGACACAAGCACCACTGCTCAAGTCTGAGTTGGAGTGTATCAAACACCACTTTATAACTAATGACATCAGCAGTGTCTAGGGAGGAGAATATGGTAATGACAGTGTTCCACATGATGGTGTAAAAGGCTCTCTGTAATGTGAAGAAAAAGCTCACACACACACACACACACATACACACACACACACACACACATACACACACACACACACACACACACACACACACACACACACACACACACACACACACACACTCAGTTGACTGCAGTGAGAAAATAATCCCTACCTATCTAAGTACATCAACTGCAGAACACAGTACTTAAAGCACATGCCACAAAACATGTCTGATTTATATAAGAGTGCAGGTGAACTTAGAGTAGATGACATCAGCAGGCCATGTGGGGGGCAACAGGTTGTGAGGCTTGCAGAGGCACATAGCTTCATAGGTTCATATAAGAATAATAGCCTACTAGCACAAGGATGTGTAGGAGCCTAGCTGTGTAAAAACACAATTACCCTTATTGAGCATAATTGGGGGTTCCTATCAGCATCTCAAACAGTGACAATATTGAATATGATATTATCGCCGCGAGAATGCCAAAAGTGCAGAACATCAAATGGGTAAACGGAAATCTCAATAAGGGGAGATTTCCATTTACTTCAATGTAGTGTGGTCTCGGAGTTGGTATATTTAAGTAGTGGGGGGTGTGGGGGGTGCACCCCTGCCTACATCCTTTAGTTTTTTTTTTCTATCGGAATTCGAAAATTTAATAGTTCGATCATTTCAGTTCGATATTTAGTGATTCGAACTATTACATTTTTGAAATGCTGATATAGACTCCATAATTGTATAGTTGTTTTTAGCAGACCGTATTTGTGAGCAGCATCCAGTTGACCCTGTCCATGAGGGTCATAGGTGCCAGCTCAGAAGCAGCTGTACAATCACCCAACCAGTAATCAAGGTTGCCACTGAACACGGTCATTGAGGAGTACTGCTTAAAATGCAGTGGGAGCCTATTTCAGCCTCTGTGATGGCACCTATGTCACTCATAGACAGGCCCAGTTGTTGCTGCTCACAAAGTAGCTCTGCTAACAACAACCATCTAAATATGTTTAATAAGGGTACTTGGGTTTTTACACAGCTAGGTGTCTATGGTCTCGTGTATAGTGATAAGTATGTACTCATACAACTTACCAATGCAATATGTGAGAGATGCAAGTATACAATGAATCTAGAATAAATACTTTCTCTCTCAGGTGACAATGAACCAGATATCAAGCAGGTTGTCAGCACAGACACTTCACCTCTTCAACAAACCAAGTGCACAACACATAACCCCACATATGCAGAGGTACTCATTAGACGTTTGTCAAAAGAGCAGAGACCTCACAAATGAAAACTTTCTGCACACATGACAGTCCCAACAGAACCAACGACACATAAAAACAAATGTATCAGTGTCTCACCCATTAAGCCCTTATGGAAAAACATCTCAAAACCAACGTCTTGTTCACAAGCCCATCCATAATGAGACACACAGATGTCCACCTCACCAGGTTGTACAAGGAGAAAGTCACTGTCAGCTGACTGTCAGGTGCCAGGATCTGCAATGTCGTACATGCACTCAACCTATCAATTTGGATAGTTTTATTTATTTATTTTATTTTATTTTACATTTGTTTACCAGGGATGTCTGACTGGGCCAGTGGCACATTTTCAGCAGAGGTCTGGGGAGAAAAGCTCCATTACAAAAACACATTACAAACAATACAATAAATCAATAACAATCAAGAATACATAACATTGGTAAATATAGGTAGTAAATTAGCTTATACATAAACAATAAAAATTGAGAGAGTAATATAAAGTGGAAAAAAAGAAAGCTGACAAATAGTCTAACATGAAATAGCTTGTGTCATCATAGAGAAATGACTGATCAGTAGATCAATATCATGGTTTTGGTGGTAAATATTTATGAGATATGTGTATGGTATATGAACAAGAATATGGCTGGTGTTACTTGTTCTAAACAGTGATAGTTAAGGCAATGTTGAGGTGAAGTACAAGAAAGAGGGCAAATGATGAAACTGTAGGAAGCTTGAAATAGGCAGATAAAAATAGGAACAGTAGTGAGCTTGAGATAGGTAGAGATAAATTGGAATCCCATGAGAGAAGGGATAGTTTGGATGCTAGAATTTAGTAAGGGAAGAGATATGTTGGTTGTAAGAACAAGGAAGGACAGAATGATCAGCCTGGATTTGTGCAGGAACAAAGCCAGCTTTTAGTTAGGTGTTCCTAAAGCAATAGTTTAAATTTGGATGTGTTGCTAGAATTTAGTATTGTCTGAGGCATGGAATTCCAGGACTTAGATATTTGGTGGGAGAATAGAGAGTTACTGTAACAATTATCAGATTTAGTTAATTTGAGTAGCAGTTTGTTGGAGGATCTTAGAGGCCTGCCATTTGAATAGGGCTGCAATAATTCCTTGAGTGCTGGACAGTTGTCTGGATGGTGGAAGATGGAATGAATGAAAGTTAGTTGGTTGATGGATAGGAGACTGTGTAGTTCAATCCAATTTAGTTTATGAAGTGCTGTGCAGTGATGTAATCTGTAATGGAAATTAGCAGCGAATCTTGTAATTTTGTTATAGCTGGACTTCAGTTTATTTAAATCTGATTTGAGTGAATATTGGTGAGACATATAGAAGGGTAGACAGGAGAGGAGTCCTAGGTATGGAATGTCTAGTAGTCTTGGTTAGGTATGACTTGACTCTGTTTAGTGCACCTAGCTTAATGTGTCTATTTTTGATAGTTAGAGTGAGGTGTTTCTCAAATTTTAGGTTGTTGTCAAATGTGACTCCAAGGAGTTTGGTGTGTTGGACAGGTTCAATTTTAATTGTATTGGCTGAGTAGATGGTGAAGGGGGAAGAGTTATTAGTGAAGAGAATAAGCTTTGTTTTATTTGGACTGTGTATGAGTTGAGAGTCTGAGAGGTATTTTTCAATGTCTTGAAACATTTGTTGGGTTGTTTGTAAGAGTTCTGGTAGGGAGGGAGCTGAACATATGAGGGAGGAGTCATTTGCATATTAATGGTACAACATGGGTAGGCTTGACAAGGCCCTAGGGCCATTAGACTAATAACCTCCTATGAAACTATGAACCTAGGTCCATTATGATAGCAGCCTCATATGAACCTATGAAGCTATAAACCTATGCATTCCTGCCAACATCTTGTTACACACATGGGCTGCTGATAAAATGTTCTATAAGTTCAGCTGCAGTCTTGCAAAATTCAGAATTGTGCTGTGGTGCTTGCATTAAGTAGTTTGTTCTGTAGCCTGTGTACTTAGATAGGTAGGGGTTCCATTCTCACTGCAGTCAAATGTCTATGTGCTCTTCCTTGGCATTACAGAGAGCCTTTTACCGCAGCACGTGGGACACTTTTATTAACATATTCTCAATGGACACTGCTGATGTCATCAGCTATATCAGATGTCTGGATATGCAGTCCCACCAGAGCATGGTTAGACACTGGCCTGTAGACCAGGCAGATGTCACCTCATCATATACCAGTCAGATGAGAGTGCATACATCATGGCATGATTTGTAGGCCCTGTGTTATCTTCCTGGGAAAGCCCTGTGGTCTCTCAAACTGCTGCATGTGTCTGTAGAGGTACATGCAAAAGAAAGCATTATAGTGTATTACTGTTCTGATGAGGTTTGACTACAGTGCTGTCATACAGTCCTAAGATCTGAATCTGATGGCATGACTTGTCATGTGCACCATACATTTGTCCTGGAAGATCATTAAAGAGAGAAGGTAGAAAATAATGATACACATTGCAGTTTCTGATATCAACACCCTAACAAGAGAGTTCATTATAACACTGTGAAAGTTTGATGCAATCAACTGTCTAACTTTCAAAGACCAATATAAGTCAAAGGTACAATGACCAGTTCAATAACACAAATGCAGATATACTAAGCATGGAGATAGCTATGCACCCTGAGTATCAGACACAGCTTTTGTATCCCTGAATCCAAAATATAGAAAACAGGGATATTGCACAGTTATCATCACTTGTACAGGGTGTTGCTTGGGGGGGGGGTGGGTCAGGAAGCCTAGACTGACAAAGAAAGTTGATGAATGTGAGAGGAGGAAGGATAACAAGCAGTCATTGGAATAAAACAACAAATGGCCAGTGAGACAAGCTGGGTAACTGTTGTGTGTGTGTCTGTAGGGGTCCTCCAGGTGAAATTGGCATGTGAGCATTTGCATGAACACAGCCAAGCTCTGTGCTAGCTCTACATCTTGGTCTGTCAGACAGTGCATGGTAGAGCTGGCAGTCCATTGCTGTCATCCCCAACTATGCGAATTGGCTCTGCCAGGAGTTGCACTAGCATGTCCACACCCACAGTGAAAGTGCTGCTACCTGAACTTGACTGTCTGCTGGAAGAGCTCCAAACATGGAGACATCCAGGACCATGATGCCATGGCCTGCCATGTTGGGGTGTGGACAGCAAACTCACTGATGTAGTAGTGGAACTTCTACCACTAGGGTAGCATGATCGGTCATAGCGGTTGGCCATGCTGGCTGACAGCAAATGATGTGGTGACCTATGTCCACAAGGATGCTGTTCTCCCCAGCAGATGTTCCTTCACAGACACTGCTTGTTCCATGACAGACACCCCTTGGGCCATCACAGAGACCCCTCATTTCAACACGTCATTTATCCAATCCAGTGGAAGCAGTCACACAAGTCAGACTGTGCCACATCCAGAAATCTGAGCTTTTGTCTGGAGCACCTATGGGAATGTGCCTGTGCTTCCATGATGGCCCTAAACATACACTGAGTGATATGGAAGGTGATATCTGCATCAGGTGGAGGAGGGATAGCAGGACCCCTCCAACCACCCCTAGCAATCTTCCTGTGTGGCACTTCGCCTACACTTTGGCTACAAACAGACTCAACAGGCACTGAATCTACAGTAGCCACACTTCCCTGAATAATGTCCTTGACTCCACCTGTCCAATATCTGTGGGGTCAGTGGACTGGGTTGGTGTAGGCCTACTGGCTGTGTCCGATGGAAATGCAGGTGATGCCTGTATGTCAACCTCTGTGTCATACTCAACTTCTGCACCCCCAGCCTGTGCCTTAGTTTGGCCACCCTCATCATCAGTCTGCAGATCCACCAAATTAGGTAGAACAGGGCCCACACTTCCACTCTCATAATGATCACCTATGATAAAAAGCACGAAACATGGGAAAACATTAATACCTGCACTACTGTAGTGCAATATATGCTAACAAACTAACAGTGCTGCTAGTATTATGAAAGTACAGCAATACATACAACAGGCCTGAGATCAAAATCACAAACTACAATATTTCTTTCAATTGCTCGGCACTGCTGACATAAAAAAATTGGCTTACCATCTGCAGAAGATGTGCAACTCTGTAACCCAGACTATCTTGGAAGAAGTTAAGCAAGAGGTAAGAGCAACTTCATCACAGTTAACAGTAACAAAAGGGGTAATACATTTATCCCTGTATATGTGCATTAACAGTACTTTGAACAAGAATGTAGCTGACATCTTCAAACTAAGCTTATAACTGTAGCAATTTTCAACCCCCCCCCCCCCCCCAAAACAAGGCATGCTGATATGGAATTAACTTATTAATTTCTATTGTTTTACTATACAACAGTATTCAATTTTTGAGATATCAAAGCTTACGTGGAATCTCCTCCTGGGATGTGCTTCCTGACTTGGAAGGTGTTGTGCCCACATCCAGGATATCCTGTACTGCACTTTCCTGAGAGCTGAATGGATCTTTCAGATTGGCGAGGAACTCTTCATTGGGGGTAAGTGGTGGTTCCCTAGCAGGTCATAAGCCAGTAACCATTTGGTCACAAATCACTGCAGCTGCTCATCTCCTTGCAGATGTTATCATGTCAGTGGCCCTGTGGCACACATGTTCATATGTTCTGGTGTGGCCACCCACGGCACTGACATCATAAACAATCTGTTGCCATAATCATATCCTACAGGCTATATCTCCCCATCCCCTTTCCAGCAGAAAAGCAACATTTTGCCAAAACCCATTGACTATGACTTGATTTCCAGCATCAGTGAAGGGAGGGGGTCTCCCTAGAGTGACATACCTGAGTGACATACTTGTGGGTGTCCTAAAAGACAACAGAAGTATAATACACATAAGTATCACATAACTAGAAAATAGCTGTTTCAGATAACACAGAAGAGGACGCCAGTCAGTATTAACCACTGGAGAAACATAAAACAGCCCAGAGCTGTGAAATACTAACAACAGGCAGGATGCAAACCAAGGTGTGTAACAAGAGCAACATATCCTTGTTTGTGCCATAGCAGTAAGTCACCTTTGCTCTCCCCTCCAAAGGAACAGTCCATTCTTGTTTATGCCATAAACATAAATCATCTTTGCCCCCCCCCCACAAAAAAATAAGCAAATTACTCATTTTGCTAACAAAATGTCTTTGAAATGTTAGAAGTGCTATCAAAGGACCTGTCCCTGACACATTTGTACATATTTATCACACAGCATTCTATTTTCAGGTATTGTCAATCTTGTGTACCTCTGAAATGGCTTGACAGACAAGCCCATGCCATCAGTACACTTCTAAGTAATGCATAAAGATAAAAGTGGAATAGGCTTTGATTCACACTATTCTTAAATACATTCCAGCATATGCAGTATGTAGGTGACAAAAGGGGAGCATACCTGCTGAAGTTCAGTACTCCTCTGTACAGATATAGCTTTAAGAAAAAGCATTTTTGCAGTCTTCCAAAAATAAACATCTCTCCTCACCATCAGTTAGGCTAGCTACGTTTGCCTTTTTATAATGGTGTAGATTATTAATTGTTTGCATCTGTCTTTGTCTGTGTTTCATAGATGCAAACTACAGCATAAGCAGCTGAATCACATGCTAATCAACCAATCCAACATGGTGCAGCTATTCAACAAGCTATAAAGCATCCGCATAGACTCCGTGTAGGTTTTTCCTGAGGATGTGAACATTTTTGGAGTACAGACATGGAAAGTCAACACAGACAGAATGTTATGGGCTGCTGCTGCTTTAATCCATTTGTATGTGCTAGAGGCTGAAGACAATGCTATTGCTGCTGCCAATAGGTCTCGGCCGAGATAGCAAAGAATTTTCAGGGCACGTTTAACGTATCACAGCCTATATGACATGGAAATTGTAGAGCGCTTCAGAGTGGACAGGGTATTACTACAGGAACTCTGCAATCACTGGTTTCGTCAACTCACAGCCAGAGCCAGCTGAGAGGAACCTATCCCAGTGAAGAATAAGGTATGCATAGTCCTTAGAATAGTAGCTACAAGTATCTTTCAGAGACCAACAGGGGACATGCTGGGGGGGGGGGGGGTTCATAGGCATCAGCATCCTGGATCCTCCACCAATTCCTGGATGCTATGCTCCAGCATGCCGGTGAGCACATATATTTTCACCATAGTTCTGAGGAGAGGGCCAGAAATATGCAACAGTTGTAGCAGGTAGTGCACTCCCCTGCAGTACTGGGTGCCATAGATTGTACTCATGTAGAAATTAAGGCAACACCTGGGGAACAGAGTAGGCTCTACATTTACAGAGAGGTCTACCAGTCTATCAAATGCCAAGATGTGTGTAATGCCAAGGCAATCATCTTGAATGTGTGTGCTGGCATCCCTGGAAGTTACCACAACTCACATCTGGCACACCTCCCAACTGTACCAGATGTTTGCTAGGGGGGGGTTATCCCACAGGGTCATCTACTGGGGGCTGAAAGCTATGCACTATAACCGTGGCTGATGACACCCATCAGAAATCCACACAGAACCCGCAGAAGAAAATCATAATGATGCACACACTCAAACCAGAAATGTCATAGACCATGTGTTTTGCCTGCTGAAGTCACAGTTCCTGTGCCTAGATATATCTGAGGGAGCCCTGCAGTACAATTTATGGACATATACAAAAATCTTCACAGTATATGCTATGCTACACAACATAATCCTGAGGAAACAGCTTGAGCAGGATCAGCAAGGGGAAGGATCACACATCACACCACCAATGCCAAGGACACCACAGTCACAGGCAGATGAGGAGCCAGATGGGAACCACCAGCTGCTGTGGGTGTAGGCAGACATAGGTGTGCTCAGTGTGCCCTTGCATTGGCTAAGAGACAATGCATAGCACACTATCTCACCACCTAGTGGCATACAACCTTCCTCTTACTCACATACATATAATAACATTAATGCCAGGCAACTCACACAGCCTTTACTTCTCCATGTATTGGCTGTGTACTGCTTGCATCAGACAGAGTCATCCCTTGACTAACACTGTAGCAACTGCTGCACTTACAAGGTAAGTCCTGAACCTGGAGTATATTGTTTAATAATATTATGGTATATCCTTGTATTTTATCATTTGTTACAGTAAGCAGTTAATAGGTGGGAGATTTGTGCAAGCATTACTGTAACATGTGACACCAAAAACTTATTGGACTTGTATGTGTCCATTAGTAACTAGTAGGCTTCAGGCATCAAAGATTCACGCAGTCATACATCTCAAAAGTATTGATGATCACTGCATCTCCTCAGTTTGGCACCATATATTTGTATTGGAAAATCATTGAAGAGAGAAGTTAGAAAGTAATGATACACATTGCAATTTCTGACTTCGTATCCCTCACAAGATCAAACAACAGGCAGGATGCAAAATAGGGAGCGTAGCAAGAGCAACACATCCTTGTCTGTGCCAACAGTAACTCACCTTTGCTCCCCCCCAATAGAACAGTTGAACCCTTTTATCTGCCATAACTGTAACTCGCCTTTGCTCTCCTCACCAAAATCACAGTGTATGCCTGTTTGTGCCATCCAACCTGCCATTCAGTTTTGTCAAATGCATATCATATTATTGCCAGTTTCTATCCTCACACATTTCAAGGCCAATTGTATAACATGGCTTGCAGACCACATGTCTTAGAGTTCTGGTTGGATAACTGATGAATGACTGGGAAACACAGAAAGGTAAGACAGACCTCTATATTTGCAAGCAATAATCATAGCAGACTGTGTGATCACTAAGTGCACTATGTCCAAATATAATAATAAATAGGTTAATAGATTAGTACTCAGCTGACTGCCATTGTGGGCCATTTTAAGCTGAGCCAATTAACCATACCTCTCAACTGTACAGATTTTCACAGACTGTCCCAATTTTCACCTTATATTTTTGGTTAATTTTTTCAAAAAATTGTGGTTTTCTAGCAAGTCATTGGCAAATCTTTGAAGATTTAACGCAGTAAATAAAAATAAGCATTACAGTTTCAGACTTTATACACTTCAGGAAATTGATGCTAATGCAAAACCTATTATTCTTTCTATTTTCTAAGTTTGTAAGAGCAATATTTAAAAGTTGACTCTATTTTTAGGCCTTTGCCCCCCCATTATTTATGATTTTGTCCAGATTTCTTACTCTAAGAGGTATGTAACTAACCCAGGTGAGAATCAAACTCTGCACCTTGCATCTGTATCATAATCATTATGTCAATCTCTCTCTGGTGGTTTAGGGTTTGATATCAATGTATATTCTGTTGCAATTGATTTTCTGATGAATTACTTCAGTTCTATGTTGCAAAGCTGTTTGTGTGGCAAAGAGGGATAAGGCACCCATTCTGTTTTCTGAAGGTGCATTGGAGTGAGAGTTGAACTCCAGACCTATGTAGACATATCTCATGTGTGCTAACATTTTCTACTGTATATGGTATGTATTACATTTCTTCATTCCAGCTATTTCTCCCTTTTTTATTCTCTTATTTTCTTTACTTTTATACTAAATAATACTAGAAACCTGACATAGAAAACACAATTTGCAAAGAAATGAAGAGGAGGTTGGATGTTAATGAAACAGAACCTGTGAATTGTGCACTGCTTACTTGCACTTCCAACCTTGACAGACTTACATGTAGCACTTTGTATGTCTAACCTGATACACCCACCTGATGTAAGCAATCACAGTTGCCATCCCTCTAACCTGACACACCCACCTGATGTAAGCAATCACAGTTGCCATCCATCTCACATGACACACTCACCTGATGTAAGCAAACACAGTTTCCATCCCATAAACACAAACACTAAGGGAGTAGCTATGCAATGTGAACATTATTACACAATTTTAATGTGTTCAGACTTCATTTGCATCTTCACCATGCTGACAGCTCTGAATCTACATAAAAAGGCAACAATGTAGATAGGGAAACTGAAGGGAAACCGAACATTGAACACAGAAGGGAGAGATGTGTACTGTTCATGTGGGGATGGGGCAGCAAAGCCTGCATTTTGCTAACCTGCTGTTCTATCAATTTTCTAGGTTTGCAAGAGGAATAATTAAAAAGTGCCCTATTTCTGGCTTAGTCCAGATGTCTTGCCTTAAGAGGTACAGCCTGAATGACTTACAATGTGTACTATTCATTTGGGGTGTGGTAGCAAAACTGCATTCTGCTAATCTGTTGTTCTATCCACTTTCTAAGTTTGTAAGAGCAACATTTAAAAAGTGGCAACTGTGATTACGGATGGCTTTCTCCAGATGTCTTGCTTTAAGAAGTTGAACGGTATGGTCTGCATGTTTTCTGATGTCTGCTGTTTATTTGGGGGAGTGACAGCAAAGGTGCATTCTGCTAACCTATTGTTCTATCCATTTTCTAAGTTTGCAAGAGCAATATTTAAAAAGTGCCCCTTTTTCTGCCCCCCCCCATTATTGATGGCTTTCTCCAGATTTCTAGCTCGAATAGATGGAGAGGTATGGTTCGCATGTTTTCCAATGTATACTGTTCATTTGGGGGGGGGTGGCAGCAAAGCTGCATTTTGTTAACCGTTGTTCTATCAATTTTCTAAGTTTGTAAGAGCAAATATTCAATAAATGTCCCTATTTCTGGCCTCTTTCCCCTTCATTATTTATGGCTTTGTCCGGATGTCTTGCCATAAGAGGTTAAATGGTATGGTTTGCATGTTTTCTGATATGTACTGCTCATTTGGAGGCATGGCAGCAAAGCTGCAGTGTGCAAACCTGTTGTTCTATCAATTTTCTAAGCTTGTATAAGCAATATTTAACAAGTATTCCTATTTTTGATCCCTTTACTCACCATTATTTAGGGCTTTGTCCAGATGTCTTGCTCTAAGACGTTGAGAGGTATGGTATGCCCTGTCGACTAGTTCAGTGCATACCTATCAACTATCCAGACTTTCGGCTCATATTTTTGGTCTGTTTCTCATAAAATTTGGGATTTTCTAGCAAATCACCGTAATGATCTGAGGACTGAAGTCACTAAATAATGACATACATTTGAGTTTCAGACTTCAAATACTTTGGGCAATGTATGTTAACAAAAACCCTGCTATGGCAATTTTTAAGTTTACATGAGCAATATTTAAAATTTAGCCTCTATTTTTGTGCCCTTTCTCCCATTTTGTCTGTTTTTTTTTTCCAGAGATTTAGCACTAAGAGGTGAAGGAATGGTTCCGTGGCTGTATTCGAAAAGTTTTTGAATACAGATGAAAGACCAGCAAGGAGCCTACATGGTTGCTTCCTATTATGTTGAATCACTTCAGCCTCTTTCTCTGGTTGATTTGCATGCTAATCGGCTGCTTATGTAACCAATAAGCATGCACAATGTTTAACTGGTGTCCACGGAGGCACGTGCCTCTACATGGCACTTACTGAATTAAAATTCCCCGTGGCCATGTGCACGTCAGACCACAACAGAAACATAAACCACCGTGTACACTTTATTGAATCCCTCCATCACCAACTTGGCTTGGAAGAAACCTCTGCAAAAACAAAAGATGTACTACTGTGACAAATCAGCTAAAACATTATCCACAATGGAACCTAGAGAAATTGTTGGAACTTTAAATTCAGTGTACACTACAGTCACATAGAGCAAAATGATGCTGTTGAGATGGGGCATGAGAAACAAATGGAGATACATTGTGCAGTCTTGGGAAGGATGGAATTTTAGATATAATAGAAAACACTCATTTACGGTAAGGGTTATTCGTATCACAAAAACAAGGAATACCCAAGAATGTGCTGATGATGTACAGTTTAATCCATAGTGTGCCACAGCTACCAAACCAGGAGACTGCTCCTGAATGCATATCTCATAGTATTTATGTATAACAGTACTCCACTTTCTGGTGAAGATCAGAGTGGACTAATTGCAAACATTCAATAAGGATGTACCTCTACTTTTTCTTGGTAAATTGTTAGAACATTGATTATTACATTTTGTTTTGCTTCTGCTTTTATGCCCTTATATAACTTTTCCTGTTATTTTACCAATGTAATATTTTTTTCTACTACTTTGAATAATTTAATGTCCTTTGGACCATGGCTGAAATTAGTCCATTACAACAGTCCACTCCCTCAGTTAATAAACTTAAAAATGAAAAAAAAAAAGTAATGACTTTGTGGTAACCAGTATCCCATCTACAGGAATTGATCCTGTTGTAACCCTAAATGCTGATGGTTGATTGGATATGACTGCTGAGCATTGTGCTACGATACCATCATGATCAACTAGCAACTGCAAAGCAGCTGTTATTTTGAAGGCTGATTAAAAATCCATCTAAATAGAATGCACTTGTTATATGATATGCTAGCAAAGTTTGACTTATATAGCTGCTAACTAATCATTGCATATTTTATTGTAGTTAGGGCATGGTTATCTCTACATCCATATGTCTACCTGAAATAATTAATCATATGATTTTCCTAGTGTATCACAGGGTAATATCACATAGTATAGTATTAAGCTAAGAATAACTTTAACCATTTGGGGAACCAGGAATGGTGACTAGTCACCATAGGGTTTGTTTTGATTTCCAAGGTACCTTCTTTCTATTTTCTTGGTGGTACTCTTATTCAGACAGGAACCTGAATCCCAATGTCTTGCAGTCTGCTGAAAGTTACAGAAGATATTAAAGTTAACCAATTGAAGCTGAATTAATCTCAGGAGCTCTTTAGGTATTCAAAAATGTTTTATTGATTGCTTAGACAGATGAGTGCTGCTCTGAATCTAATGGTTAACTATGGATCCTTCATGAGCTTACATGACATAGAAATAAGGGCATTCCCAGGGCTTATCCCTCCCTGTACATGGCCTTTCCTTGGGGGTGGGTGAAGTTGAGGCCCTGTTGAGGGGCTTGTCATGGGAGGTGCTCCTCTTAGAAAGCTTTACCCTTTTGTGTCTAATAAACCTTCAGTTTACAAATCTGATCTATTACAGTACAAAACAGTTTATTATCTACAAATCTGATCTATTACAGTGCAAAGCAGTCTGTTACCATTAATTTTACAACCATATATTTAACAAAAATGAATCTTTGTCTAACCTTTTTTTGTTTTTCTGTAGTACTGTGACCAGTACTTTAAACAGTGTTTAGATTTATATCCTTATCTTGGGCAATCATTATTTTAGGATAGAGATTTTGCTTCCTCAAATCTGTTTCATCTTTTTCAGTTCAAGCCTAGCGGTGGTTTATAGATGTGGGTTTTCAGATTTTTATGGGATAATACATAATGTATTGCCATGACATTTTTAGCCAGGTATGCTATGGACCTCGTGGCTCATCTGTCTAACTTTTAGCTCTAGAGGTGCTAATTGGTCAGCGGGTTCAAAGTGAAATGGTAAATGCTAGTTGGAGAAATCAAAGATGATATTGCCATTCATGTGGGTAAGAGCTAAAAGCTTCTAGATAAAGTTTTGCTAATAAGAATTTTAAGGTTTAAGGTTTTTATTCAATTTTTAGTAGGTAAACTTCAGTTAAGAATATATAGACACTTGGCATATACTTCTGCATGTTCATCCTGTATGCCTTAGCCCACTAGTATATTATAGTATTCTGCAGTCTAGTATAGTATTGTTTAATATAGTTTATTACACTATATTATACTATAAAATTACTATATATCTATATGTTCTTTGTTTAAGTATTTATCTTTAGGAAAGGAATGCAGTGTGCAGTGCAATCATACTGTATAAGGCTACCAAGCATGCAAAGTATCAGGTGATACTGTCTTATGTTCTTCAGTTGTGGCTATCACAGTAAAGCGAATGTTTGGCCACCGATGTTTCTGAAATATTTCTCACTTTTGCAAAATGAAGCTGAGTCCAACAGTCTAAAACAGGACATTAACTTGTTCCATCAAAATGAACCATTGTGTGACAAGTAGCTATGTAATGCAGGAAATAAAAAAGTAGGAAGTCTTTTATGCATGCATCTCGGTTAATGGATTTAAATCCATGTAGCTCTGAGTCATCCATCAGTTACATTTTTATAACAATTCCTTGATGAATTTTAAACAGAAATTGTTTTATGACATAGTCAGCTGCCAGTGGAAACAGGTTTTAGGGACAGATCAATTCAATTGTTGTATACAGACTGTGTGGCATTACAGGCCGATTCTGAGCAAGAACATCAGTAAAGGATATGGGAATGGAATGCAAAACTGAAGGCACATAGTATGAATCTGAGTACAGATAAGACAATTGTAATGGCAACAAATGGAGAAAATCTGAAGAAGATGAAAATTGGGATACAAGGAAAAATAATGTACAGATTAATAGCTGCAGCTATCTGAGAGGATTGGTTGAGTAGAAGGGAACTCTGAATGAGGAAGTCAAAGCATGAGTCAGAGGGGTTGCAGCCAACTGGCACAGTATGCCAGGGGTAGTATATGACAGAAGAATGCTAAATAAGCTGAACAGTAAGGTATACAAAACAGTGGTGCATCCAGTGCTACCTTATGGTGAAGAAACCTTGAGGAAGTTAGAGGTGATGGAGATAAAATGCCTTCCAGCAAAGAGATGGATGGATTATGTGAGAGAAGACCTGTGGTAATCAAGCATGACTATCGAAGAAGGTAAGATAGTGGCATTGAATCAAAAGACAGGTGACAGAGAGAGATGGTGACAGTTGACATAACACCCGAATGCCACATAGAAAATGGGAAAAAGGGGGTTGATGATGATGCTTGTAACACTACCTTCAGGTAATAACTAGACAGATAGAACTATTATCCAGGTAGGCATACAAGTTGTCAGAAGCCCTGACAACATTTTTCTATTTTCATTTCTCCAAGGGATGGGGACTTTACTCATCCCTAGAGCCATTAGATCTGGTTTCATACACACAAAGACTGAGGAAATCCATGTTTCAGGAAAGGACTGCAATTGTCCACAAGTTGGTGAGCTACAAGGCATCCCCACCCAGTCCTCACAAGTTTAGGTGAATAGGTTTATGCTAAATTTAGACATGGAGAGCCACTGGGAAACTTAGTCACATCAGCTTTGTAATGATAAAGATATATTAATCCCTTCCAGCTAGGAAATAATTGGCATTCATACATTCATTCATGAAGTTATGCTTAACCATCCAGTCACTGAGGTTTGTTTTAAATGTATTCAGGAGGTACTCTGCTTGATATGCATAAGAAGTCCATTCTGAAGATGGGGAATTTGTTGGGTAAAAAGTCTATCACAAAAGCTGGTACTGCTGAATTTGCTGTGGAGGTTTAGGCCCCTGTAGCAGATATTAGTTGAATCCTTTTATCTATGAAGGTAAAGTAGGTAAAAAAGTAAAGGGTCCATCATAGCAGTGAACGCTAGACCAAATTTACAAATTTGGTGTGAAGTACAAAAATGCATAACATAAATGTGCATAAGTACTGTAAAGTACAAAAAAAAGCATACTATAAAACATATAATTCATATTAAAGTAAATGGAATAGTATGACATTCAACATGTAGTTCAATTGTCAAAACGATATCACTCAGTAGAGTTGACATTTGCAGATCATAAAAGAGACATCTACAAAGTATAGTCATGGTCAGGATATGGTGCTTAGGTAGTAGGTATGAAATAAATAATGATTAATAATAATAATAATAATAATAATAATAACAACAACAACAATGATAACAATAATAGATAAATATACAAATACAAAGTTTAAATATTCCTGCCATCAATTATGGAACTTTCCAATACTCCTCCAGTAACATTTGAATTATTGGTGAATCAATCTAATGAAGCAGAAGGGCATAATCAGGGATATCAGGGATGGTGGGTTAAAGAATCCCTAAAGCAGTTACATTTGTTTTCATTAAGTATATGGGAATGGAGACCTTTCCTAAAAGATGGAAAACTGTTTGCATGATTGTTTCAGGTAAAGTACAACGCCTTGACCTGTTCAAAGCCTTTGATATGGTGTGCCATACTAAACTTAACAGACTCTTCTCCCTTGGATTAGATAGTCCATCCCTGTCAAGATTCCCCAGTTACTTATCTGACAGACACCAGGCAGTCAAATGGACTACTGACATCACCACCGTCCTTCTTATATTTCTAGGGATTCCACAAGGTTCCATCTTAGGGCCGCTATTATTTAATATTTTCATTGATAACCTACACAAATCAACCAAAGTGCCTCTATAGGACAGTATGCATATGATTCAACATTCATCTGTTCAGCAAAAAGTATATTCAAAAGTTACAGCAACTAACACAACAATCCTCCTCTCTATATTGGCTTGGAAATATAAACCCAAAACAAATATCTCCTCTTTATTCTTAGGAAATCCGAAGATAACAAACCCCCTTTCACCATAATCACTTCCAGTAACATCACAAATTAAACTGTTTTTGCACTCCAAGCTGTTAGGAGTATGAAATATGATCTATGCATAAAAGAAACAGTAAAAAAAAAAACATCAAAACTGGGTTCCCTCCATAGAATTAACCCATTTTAACTGAAGAAGCAAAAGTACATATAGCTACAGCATAACAACTTCCAGCCCTGACGTACAAAGTGTCAAGTGAACCTACTACAACAGTGCAATAACAAAACTGCAAAATTTGCAGCCAACCTACCTTGCAGGTCACTTACAGGTCACACCATTGCTTAGCCCTAAAATGCTCCACTGGCTAGAACTCCTTTACTGCTTGTCTTAATCTCAACTGAATATGGAATACACTGTAATCCACAACCCTCAAAAATGCCTAAGCTTAGCTAATATTCTTTCTCTGTATATTTCAAATATAACCATATGACCAAGTGATAAAGGCACAGCAAGTGTGGCCAAATCAATTAACTCAGCAGGAGACTGCCTATTCTCATATCATGTCTCAAAAGTGTAGAATGACATTTATTCCCTATAAGAGTAGACTCTTCACATGAATTGTTAAAAAAGTCCTAAAAATGCATTTCATTTATAACTGGACCTTCTCTTGGTCCATCCCTGGGTAAACTATTTCTTCTCACTTAATCTTATATTAACTACCCCTGTTTTATCTTCTCATTTAACCCCAGCTGACATGCTTTCTCTCTCATTACTACTTCTTGTCCTCTGTCAATTTGGCTATTATATACCCATGCTCCTACCTGTCTTATTCTGCTTGTGGTCTACAATCTTTTTCAATTCACCTTTACTGAATTATCAATTGTGACATAGACTTACATTTACATAAAAGTAATCAAGCTATATTAAGAAGTTTATATTTACAAACATTATGCATCACATACATTGTTATATATCATATAGTCTAAGCAGCATTATATAATTTTTCAAGTCTTGACTTTTCTTAAACCTCATTCCTCCTCCAAAACATTTTTGAATGTATGTATCTCATAATTTCTATTTTTCTTTGTAATGTACTCATACCTATCAAACTGGAAATATCAAAAATCTGGATAAAGGCCCATAAAAAGTAGGTACAACTGGTCAAAAATATGGATGCTGATTCTCATAAAATGTGCCTGCATAACTATAGAGGAAAGGATTTATGAGCATGAATATGCAATCAGTAGAGAGTAGGAAACCAACACACTGGCAAGACACATTAAACAATATCCAGGGCATATTTTTAAATATATGGCCATTGATACAGTTAGAATAGGTCTGAGGGGAGTTTCTGTCAATCTCCTATTGGAGAAAAAACAGCTTATTTGGCAACTTAAGTTGAATGCCTTTAGTTAGCCAGGTCTTAATGACCACTGTTCATTTGCATGTTTGCTGAAACTTAGAGCCTTAACTAGATAATCATTTTTATATTAGATTATTTGCACCTTTATAAGTGTGTATATGGCTTTTTTATTAACCACAATATGGTATATATGATGTATATTATTTGTGTACGTATATACATTTTTTCATTTTTTGTTTCAAAAGATTATATTTATTTAAGGGAATGTGAAGTGAAATTTGTTGATGTTAGTAAGGATTTTAAATAATAAATTTGGGGGTGGAGTGAATAATTTATGTTTTATGTATTTTAGGCTGATGTTTTTGATTGGTGAATTTTCATATAAAGTGTGAATGAGAACATATGTTGGTATCTGATGAAGTTCACCTGGGTTTAGTGGATGAAAGTGCTAAAAAAATTAAGTCTCTTTTACTGGCTGGCTCCTGGTCTGTGTTCCTCAGTTTTTGTTATTTTTATAATTTCTCATATATCCTTCTAATTAACCTTATTATCAAATCAGGAAATACAAATGCTTCAATTGCCCTACCTATAATATCCCCACTTAACCTGTGAAATGCTTTCCCTGCATCAAGACCCACCAACAACAGTAGCATTTTCTTACATTCAGTTTCTCTTTGGATTATCAGTGTTCTGATAATGGTGTCAACTGTTTGCCTCCCGTTTACAAAACTGCATTTATCCATCTCTATCAATTTTGACATCACCTGTGACATTCTTTTACCCAGCATAGACAGCAAGGATATTAGGGTGGCCATGGTGGTGAAGTGGTTAGCGTTGCTGCCTCACAGCAAGAGGTTCTCCAGTTTGATCCTCAGCTGGGGTGCCTTCTGTGCTGAGTCTGCATGTCTTCCATGTGAATTTTCTCTGGGTGCTCCAGTTTCCTCCCACATCCCAAAGACATGCTGTAGGGGATTGGACACTCTAAATTGGCCCTAGGCATAAGTGCATGCATGTGTGTACGTTCTGTGGAAGGTTGGGTGCCAGGCTGGCAACTCAGTTCTGTAAAACTCCACTGCCAGTCATGAGCCAACAGGTGATCTGCTGTGGCAACCCCTAACTAGGAAAAGCCAAAAGAAGAAGACTGTGAGGATATTAAATATTGTTATCTGTGCTAGTATGACTGGTTGAAGTTTTGCACATAATTGTAAATAATTGTAAATTACCCTGTGTTACATATGCCAGCATGACTAGCTATAATTTTGTAAATAAGTTTATGTCACTTGATTATCAGTCTAATTTATGCAGGATGTCTGAATGTCAAACAGTGTTCTTCTGGCTGACCAAATGTACATGTTTTTTTTTAAGAGAATTCTGAATGTATGTTATGCTAGAGTCAGCTAACCTAGATGTGATGTTGTTGTGTGCCAGAGCTGGGAGAATAGAATCTTCACTGCAGTTGTTTGTTTAGTTTTCAAAGTCTGATATGAGGGAGTAGAATTCTCATAGCAGCTTCCTGTTACTTTTTCAAAGATCTGCTATAAAAGCAGGTTTTGAGTCGATTGTTCTGTTTTTATTCAGTTGTCTTCCAGAGCTGTTCAGGAATAGTAGTCCAGTTGTTTCCAGAATAGTTTTTCCAGTCTTTCAGGACAGACAACAGTCTAGAGTGCGGATGTAATTCCTCATCTTGCTTTGCAGAGGTAAGAATATAATCTTACCTTGCTAAGGTATTTAGATAGGATAGGGACAGTTAATCTTCAGATAGTCAAGGAACTACAGCTAGCTAGTTACAGGTTTTCTAAAATCAATGTGAGATCTATCCTACAGTATTATTTTCATAGTTCCTGTATGTGAAAATCTGTTGTTTATTGGAATCAGTTATTCAGTATTTACATGTTTTAAATCATTTTATTTATTATTACTTGTTTAACTACCTCTCATTGTGGCTGGTAATTTAGTAAATATTTTTAATAACTTGAGAGTGTTTATGATTATTGTGATAACACCAGGGCACTGCCAAAAACCTTACTACTTGAGATATATGCTACCATTTGTATCAACATCTATTTCACCCAATATAATTGAACACCCCTTTTTAAGGGTATTGTGGTACTTGACTGGAGGCAGATGTTACCTTGTAGTTTGGGCAAAGAAACACATCAGGTAAATCTGTGTCAATGTTTCCCAAGAATGTGTGTTTATGTGAATAACAGACATTTAAAAGAAAGTATGTCAGACACCAAGAACTAGGACAAGTGCTCTGCAATGGTGAGTGTGGAGACTAATTTGGGGACCTGGAGTGAAGCATTTAGTCAAGTCCCAGGTTTGGAACCTGTTCCTAATGTACTCTTAGGGGAAGTTTTGTATTTCTGTCCCTGCTTTTAGTGACACTCCCTTACCAGAGACAGTGGTGAGGACTGAGACTCCTTAGTTACTGCCCCAGGGTAAAAAGGTCTCATCAAATATTGGTGGCTGTGTTGGGATTTTAATTGAGCTTTAGCAGACTGTAGGTAGTTGTCACAAAGGTGTGTACTCTCAACAGCCACAAGGTAAACACACAGAGTTTCATTGTCACAACAGTTTTATTCATTACTAGTCAGGTTTGTCAGGAAAAGCAGGCAAAGATGTCAGAAGAGCATTATAGCAAGCTGAGAAGGAATCAGTTGGCCAAGGTATGCAAAGCCAAAGGACTGGTACATGCCATCCTTACTAAGGAAGCAATGATCTCAGCCTCTCAGCCTTAGTCACAGCTGCAGAGCAGACCATCATCTTGGAGGATATTTAGTTTGATATTGGAGATAAGCAGCCTTCTGAGACAAGACAGTTCACCTTTTCTTCATAGGACTCAAGATCTGTCAGGAGTTAAAGAGACTTGAACTGGAGGCTGAACAGAAGCAGTGTCAGTATGAACTGGAGACCAAGCATTTGCAGATGGATGCTAAAGAAAATGAGAGGCAGAGACAGCATGAAAAGGACCTTCTAACCCTTTGACAGCATCCTGGAGGTAATGGGGAAGGGAAAGACTGAACTTCAGAAGCCATAAACATCAGTAAACTTTTTCCTCAGTACCGGGAGGGGGATAACTTTGATAGTTTTATTTATATACTTGAGAGAGTATGTAAACAGTATAATGTTGACCAAGGGCTCTGGGTACAGTTCCTGATCCCCTTACTCCATGGTAGAACTGTTAATGCAATTGCTAAAATATCTGATATTGATTGTTTGGATTACAATAGTGTAAAATAATGTTTACTTGATTGTTTTAAATTAACCTGAAATGTATAGAAAACAAAATTATGAACATAGACACAAGGCAGATGAAAGTGTATATGATTGCATTGCTGATTTCAGTACGTACTTTCACTGATGGGTGAGAGGTGTCAGATCAGCACTTTTGAAGGACTGGCAGACCTTTTGTTGAGGGAACAAGCTTGCAGCACTTTGCCTGAGGACATAAAGATCTGGTTGGCAGACACATAGTGTGACTCTATAAATGAGTTGGGGAGAAAAGGGTATCTCTACTTGGCAAGCAGAGCACCACAGCATAAGAACGGTATACCCAATTCCACACATGGACATAAAGGAACACATGGATGGCATCCTAAACTACTCCAACAGAGTTCACCTGTAAAAGGGGAAGCCACTAGTTCAAGTGCATGGTCAGGATCAGGGATTAGATGTTTGAAATATAATCAGAGGGATCGTGTAGCATATAAATGTCCATTGAAGCAAGGGTTGAACCAAAAGGTGAGGGAGCCAGCAAGTCTTAATGAGAGAATACCAGTGGTGAGTTGTCTGGAAACAACAGAGGTGCCAGACTATCACCAAAAAAAATTGTATCCTATCTCAGTGGATGAAAGACAGGCCACTGCTAAGACAGGCACAGCTTCTGATATAACCATTGCAAGGCCTGCAGTGGTTAAGCAGGAGCAGCACTTGCTTGGGCAGTCCGCACCAGTCAGAACTTTGGGTAGGACCCCATTCCAAATACCTTTGGCAGGGTTCAACTTTACTCGGAGGGTGGAAAAGGGAACAAGCAGATAGGTGTGTTTGAGGATTTCCATGCAGATGTCTTAATAGGGAATGATTTTGATAATGTAGTACCTTGTGTACATGCAGTTATATGCAGTCAAGCTTGGAGACAGGCATGTAGGTCTGGTAGCCTGGGGATGACCCAGACAGATCCTATGCCTGAAGTTGAGGCTGGTGACATGGTTACTTCTGGGAGAGAGCTACATTGTAGCAATGAGTTTGAAGCTGAACCACAGTTGCTGGTAGGTACTGGTGTTCCCATTGACATGGTGACCTCAAGGGCAGAGTTGAGTGGTAGTACCCAGGCTGACAGTGAGGCACCACTGTCAGAAGGTACTAGGCTTCCTGTGGAAGAAGAGCTGGGAGAGGTTACAAAGACAGAGTGGACACAGGCTCAGCTTTTGGATCCTACTTTATGAGGCTTGAGAGAGATAACTACCTGGTGGTCAAGGAAAGAGGGAGTCTGTATACTGGAACAAAGGGTTACTGTACAGAGAGTGGACCACTGAGGGAGGGCTAGAGGGTGAGGTAATAAAGCAGCTGGTAGTGCCCAGATAATAATGTCTGGCACTTTTAGCAATTGCCCATGACATTCCTTTTGCAAGTCATATGGACATAAAGCATACTAGGAGATGCATTATGCAGAGCTTTTATTGTATTGGGACTGCAATGGATATAGAAGAGTACTTCAGGACCTATGAGCAGTGCCAAAAGGTAGGTAAGGCAGGAGACAAGCTATAGGCTCCATTGATGTCTTTGTCTGTGATTAAAGAGCCATAGCTATGGATATGGTGGGGCCTCTGAGCACTCGAAGTTCTACAGTGAAGAAGCATATCCTAGTAGTAGTAGATTATGCTACTAGATACCCTCAGGTAGTGGCTCTGTCCTCCACTGAGGCAGAGAAAGTGGCAAATGCTTTGTTTATAAATTTTCAGCAGGGAGATAATGATTGATTGAGGTGCCGACTCTATGTCAGACTTGCTGTCTTGTCTTGTGTAGAGGTTAAACTCTATATTAAAGACTATTATACAGGCTTTTTCAGAGCAGTTTAAAAGGGAGTGGGATAAATATTAGCCCTATTTACTATTTGCATACAGAGAGGCACTTCAGGAATTTAAAGGCTTTTCACCCTTTGAGTTGTTGTATGGGCATAGTTGGGCCTTTAGATTTGATTTATGATGAGCAGGAGGGTCAGTGTGAATCCCACAAGGAGTCTGTTGTGGCATATGTCCTAAACTTCAGTACAAGGCTTAGGTAGCTCATGTATTTGGCCCAGAAGAACCTGGCAGTAGCCCAAAAGCAGAAGAAGGTTTAGTATGAAAGGAAGACTTGAGCCCAAGAGTATACTGTGGAGCAACAGGTTTTGATGCTCCTTCCTGTCAGACACAATAAGTTGCAGGCAGCTTTGGAGGGACTCTTCAAAATGATAAGAAAAATCAGTGATGTTAACTACATGGTAAACTTAGTAGGCAGGGACATAACTTGTACAATGTTAACATGATGAAACCATATCATGATAGGGAGGCCGTGGTGCTTAGTAACTGCAATGGATGGCAGGAGGAGTCTGAGGGGGGATCTGGTGATTGATCTTCTCAGTGAGGCTCGGAGTGAAACTTCTGAGGGAGAGGTAACAATATCTCATCAGCTATCCCCTATTCAGGTTAAAGTAATATGGACAGTGTTACGGGGGTTTGGAGGCATGTTCACCGGGAAACCTAGGTGCACCAGTATAGTGCAGCACCATGTGGATACAGGAACCCAAAGGCCTATTAAACAAGATCCTTATAAGTTGCCTGAGTGAGTCAAGCAAACTTTGAAGGAGAAGGTAAAGGAGATGTTGGAGCTGTGGGCAATCCAGGAGTCTAGTAGTCCTTGGGCTTCCCCAGTATTGTTGGTGCTGAAGAAAGATGGTAGTGTAAAATTCTACATAGACTACATAGACTACAGAAAGTTAAACAGTTATACAGAGTCATATGTGTACCACATACTTTAAAACAGCTGGGTGAGGGTAAGTATCTGACCACTACTGATTGGACCAAGGGATACTGGTAGGTATCTCTCTAAGACCAAGAAAACTGCATCAATGGGCCCAGACAATTTCCCAGGATCCCTTCTAAATAGCATGAAACATGACCTATTAGGGCCTCTGAAATTACTATTTAAATGTAGCCTCCAAACAGGCTTCATGCCTCATGAATGGAGAAAAGCAATAGTCATCCCTCTATTTAGTAATCTACAGAACCATAAGTCTCACTAGTCTTATATTTAAAGCCATGGAAAGAATTATTATGGAGATGATCAACAGAGGTACAGTAAACCTCCAGACTCTAGACCCAACCTGGTTTGGGTTTGTTAAGGGCAGATCATGCCTACTCAACCTAGTGGACTTCTTTGAGAAGGTCACCAAAGCAATGGATGAGGACAAAATCATTCACACTGCCTACCTTGACCTGGCCAAGGCATTTAACACAATATCTCACTTAGGCATTGTTGACAAACTCAAGAGGTTAGGTAAAAACCCGTATGTCACCCAGTGTATAGCCAACTGGCTCGCAGACAGGACCCAGGAAGTTAGAATTAGGAAGTCCACCTCTACAAAGAGGCCAGTCACAAGTGGAGTCCATCAGGGATCAGTTCTTGGGCCACTCCTTTTTGGTATTTACTTCTCAGAAGTGAAGGCCAATGTCAGTGGTCTCTGGCTGACTTAATTTGCAGATGATTGGAAATTAGGAGATGTCATTGAATCTCACACTGACACAAATGTTCTCTAGGAGGGACTGACACAGACAAACAACTGGTGTCAGAGCCATGGACTAAAACTAAATGCCAAGAAATGCATAGTAGTATCCATTGGGAAGTCATCCATCCCTGGTAACTATCATATTGACAACACACCCCTTAAAGATGACCCAGTTGTCAGGGACTTAGAGACACACATAGACAGTAATCTAGCCTTTGACTATCATGTGTCTACAGTGGTGGTCATTCTATGTTATGCAACTTATAAACAAAGGCATGGCATCTAAGTCCAAGGAAGTCATTGTTCCATTGTATTTGGCATTCATCAGACCTATGACTGAGTACAATGCCCCCTTTCATATGTATCTAAGCAGGCATATCCAACAACTGGAACATCCGCAGAGATTCCTCATTGAAAGAATACAAGTAAAATGTCCTCTGCAGACTGCCTCAAGGGCCCTATCCCTGTATTCAATCTCCTATAGGCTTTTGAGGGAAGATTTATGCCTAGCATGCAGGGCATTGTCAGACCCCACACTGATGGACCTCCTGCATATCCACAAAACAGACAGCACAAGAATTACTTTTTCTAAATGATATAAATAGGACCTGTTGGAGAGATAAGTATGTATCCCAGAGGCTATCCCATATATGGAACAGGCTCCCCATCGATGTGAAGCAGAGTTCCTCCCTAACCCAATTCAAGTCCAACTTGAACAACTGGATGGAAATCCAGAAATTCATCCCTGGTTTGGCACCTTTGTCTTTAATGCAAACAGGTAAACCTGTAAATGATTCATTTCCAAGGCTCATGGTTATGCTTATCAAGGATATCAGAACTTGTCAGTGATTTGGGATGCATAGCTAGGCTTAAAAAGACCCTTGTGGTCATTAGCCTAGTAAACACCTGTGAACCTTTGAACCTGTGTGTGTGTGTGTGTGTGTGTGTGTGTGTGTGTGTGTGTGTGTGTGTGTGTGTGTGTGTGTGTGTGTGTGTGTGTATGTGTGTGTGTGTAATGTGCATGTGAGAGAGAGAAAGAGAGAGAGAGAGAGAATATTTGTATAAAATACTTCCTTCATCAACAGATACATATACTACAGCAAGTTTAAAACTATGGGCAGCAGAACTATATTACATCAAAATATGTGTATAGTATTAAAAAAATGCAAAACAATTTAACAGATAACCAATTCTTTAAATGCAATAATGCCCTTCCAGGGGTGTAGAGGCCCTCCCGCCTAGGGCAGTCATGTGGTAAACTTACCATACCCTAAATACTTATATGTAAGATTCCAACTATGAGGTGACTATATTGGTGAAATCATAGAACATAACGTAAAAAAATAACCTTGAAGAACACAGAGTAGGAACTATAGTCTGTGACTGATATAATCCATGCTTCATATTCACAATCAGCTGCTGACCAGACCACAGGTGAGTACACAGTTCTTGGAATCATGGAACATGACTGCCTTTGTTATCTGCACCTTCTGTTCTTATCCACCAGGCACCACAAACAGAGGCTTGGAGAATGACTGCAAATCTGGCACCAGACATGTACACATTCACTTTATATAAAACTGAGGAAGTTGCTGAAAGTCACAATGCATTCAGTTTTATTGGGGTGCTGCACTCATCAAGACATAACTCAAAGAGTATAATCTCAACAAAATAGCAAGAGCAGGGAATGATTATTAATTGAATCAGTATCAATAGGAATAAAATGATACAGTGGATATAAAAATGGATACACACTCCTGTTAAAATGACAGGTTTTTGTGATATATAAAAAAATGAGACCACAGTAAATCATTTCAACACTTTTCCCACCTCTAATGTGACCTATAACCTGTACAATTCAATTGAAAAACAAACAAATCTGTTAGGGAAAAAATATAAAAAATAAAAAACATGAAATAAGCTGGTTGCATAAGTGTGCACACACTTAAACTAATACTTTGTTGAAGCACCTTTTGATTTAATTACAGAATTCAGTCTTCCTGGGTAGGAGTCTGTCAGCATGGCACATCTTGACTTGACAATATTTGCTCACTCTTCCTTGCAAAAGCACTCCAATTCTGTCAGATCGTGAGGGCATCTCTTATGCACAGCCCTCTTCAGGTCACCCCACAGATTTTCTATTGGATTTAGGTCTAGGCTCTGACTAGACCATTCCAAAACTTTAATTTTCTTCTGGTGAAGACATTCTTTTGTTGATCTGGCTGTATGCTTGGGTTCATTGTCTTGTCGAAAGGTGAAATTTCTCTTCACCTTCAGCTTTCTAGTAGACACCTGAAGATTTTGGGCCAAAAGTGACTGGTATTTGAAACTGCTCATAATTCCCTCCACCTTGACTAAAGCCCCAGTTCCAGCTGAAGAGAAGCAACCCCAAAGCATGATACTGACACCACCATGCTTCACTGTGGGGATGGTGTTCTTTTGCTAATGCGAAGTGTTGTTTTTGTGCCAAATGTACCTTTTGGGTTCAACGTTGGTCTTATCAGACCATAACATATTTTCTCACATGCTTTTTGGAGGCGATGTATTGCTTTGCTTCTGTCTTGCAACCCTACCCCATAGCCCAGAGATATGGAGAACATGGGAGATTGTTGTCACATGTAATACACAACCAGTACTTACCAGAAATTCCTGCAGCTCCTTCAGTGTTGCTGTAGAGCTCATGGCAGCCTCCCTGACCAGTTTTCATCTTGTCTTTTCATCAATTTTGGAGGGATGTCCAGTTCTTTGCAACGTCACTGCTGTCCCATATTTTCTCCACTTTTTGATGACTGCCTTCACTTTGTTCCATGGTATATCCGATGCTGTGGAAATATTTTTGTAGCCTTCTCCTGACTGATATCTTTCAACAAAGAGATCCCTTTGATGCTTTGTAAGCTCTCTGTGAACCATGGCTTTTGCTGTAGCAGGCAACTGAGTAAACATCAGGAAAATCTTACAAAGACAGCTGAACTTTATTTGGGGTGAATCAGAGTCTCTTTAATTGGTGGCAGGTATGTACCCAAGAAGACTGAATGCTGTAATTAAATCAAAAGGTGCTTCGACAAAGTATGAGTTTAAGGTTGTGCACATTTATGCAACCAACTTATTGCATGTTTTTTTTTATTCTTTTATATTTTCCCCCTAACAGATTTGTTTGTTTTTCAATAGAAGTGTACAGGTTATAGGTCACATTAAAGGTGGGAAAAGTTTTGAAATGATTTATTGTGGTCTCATTTTTTTTTCATCACAAAAACCGGGCATTTTAACAGGAGTGTGTACACTTTTTATAACCACTGTATATAGATAATAATGGATAGAGACTGTTCAAACAATGCATCTTAGCATTGGATAAGGAATGATGAACAGGCACTAAAGGCCGTCGATTAAGGATGCTCTAATCTGCACACTCAACCATTCATTCATAGTAATTATACAGCCTGTGAAAACACAAACAAATTGTATAGAATTTGTTCTTATCTGCAGCCTGCAGAACTGTATGTGGTTTACATTGTCCCAAAACTGCATATTGTCATTGTGTCAGTAAACCATTTCACTATGAAATACTGTTAAGTCTTCATGCATCCCAGCACACACCCCAAAACATATCCTTGTTGTGGACATTTATTTGATATATGAATGAAAATAAATATCAAGGTTCAGACCCCCAAAAACGCACCAGTCAGTCTGTGCTCTAGGATGCCTGTATTGTGCTTGTATCCATTCTGAGAGCTTAATTAAATAACTGGGTGTAATTCTACAGGCACATCTATGGTGTACCCACACTCCATTAGAAACTCACAACTGATGTGTATATTTCAGACTAGCTTGTACACCATGCTGTAGAGTGTATTGACATATAACACAAGACTACTTTGCTATACAGTACATTCTAAGTACTTTGCATATGGCAGTTTCAAATTTAGATTTAATTTACTATAATGACTTCTTTCTGCTTTTCTAAAATATAACATTTTTCATGCATGTCTATCTGAATACTAAGTACATCATATATATTAATAATTAACTACTTCTTTTTCGTGTTTACTTTAAATGAAGTAAGCATTGCACGTAATGGTTGTTGATTCACATGGTATTTTGTCACCTAATTATTCTTTCTCTAGAATTATCAGGCTAAATCTCTCTCACTTGTCTTCTCTATTTATAATATAATTAAAATGGGAATTTTTCAATGTCATCTGTGGACATGTATTATAGATGGTGTATATCTTGTAAGCAAAATAAGGAAGCACCAAGAAGAAATGATTTATGTCTGGTGTGAAAAATCAGTTTCACAAATAAGCATGACATTTAATTGCATGTTGACTTTGACATGAAAAAAATATAGCTGTGCTGTAAAGAAATATCTATATTATATACACTGTATGTAAATACTGAAAATCTCGTGGCATTATTCACCAGATTAAATCTTGTGTCACAGGTTTCATGAGCTGTAATTTATATTCTTATCAGTGTTACTTCATGAAGGTGTCTCAACAAGGCCAGGCAATAAAAATGATCACATTTTACTTGGAAAGAATTTATTCAACACAATAATAAAATCTCTTGCAGCTTGCAAGCAATAAGTTAGTATGAATATGAAAAATTACTTCTTGCTCATGGTCTCAAAAAAAGCCTATAATTTCTGCTTAGATGCATATTGACAAGCCTTAAAACTATGAGGCTATATTCACTTAAGTAAATGAATACAGACATCTGCACTCTTATTTACATTCAATACAAGTTACCTCTGATGCCTGTCTGTACAGAGTGAAGCAGCTCCAATCGGCCCTGCACAGATTCCTACCACACAAAGGCAGAGATGTGCACCACAAGTATGTGGCACACACTTACCGTTGGAACCCTGCCCTGCCCAACTCTTACGTACCTCAAGTGTCTACGAATTCCAGACTGTTCAAGCACTGTAACCTGGCAGCACACCAGGAAGGGCATTTACATAGGCACTTTTCCAGGGTACAACCTTTTATGTGGTTCTCCCTCTGTCACAAGTGTACAGTGGCAGCTCTAGCAGCAAGGGGGGAGGGTTCTATGAATCAGATGTCTTGTGAAGTACATGGGGTTTGAGCTCCTTTTCCATACTTCAGAGTTCTAAAATGAACGTACCCAAATGTCTTTACAAACAACAACTTCATTTTCTCTTCTGGTGATTCCACTTTTTAATGTCTTCCTGTGTGCTCATATCAGTATGTGGCATTGGCCCATCGTTAAGCTTACCCAATGAACCCTTTCTACTTTTGTTTTTTTTCTTATTGGTTCCTCTCAGTTTTTGTACTTATTCCTTGGTTACTGCTGACCAGATCCATTACATCACATTTTTTGCATTGAGTTAATCTTTCAAGTTTTAAACCATTCTTTCACACTTTCCAAGGGCATTGTCATCCTTTGTTTACTCACGGACCTATTTGTTTATCAGGCATGTTGCAAATCTTTGTGTCATTAACAAAAACATGCTGGCTGACTGGCTACTATAAATTATACATATGTAGTATATTTAATTGCCTTTGTATCCTGAGTCATTACTTAAAAAACATCAGAGACAGACCAGCCAAATGTTTCTCCAATTTAACAAATGACTGAATAAATATGCAACAAGAAAGGCACATACATGAGAATATGTTTCATTCCAAGCTACCTGTTATGTTAATTATGCAGACATTTCAAAAGATCATATCCACAACTAAGCACTGTGACACACCAATGTGAATCTTTCTTTCACCTACATAGACTCCATTTATTTTGATTTTGTTGTTCTTTATTATCGTTTTACTTAAGCTTCCATGTCAGCGTTTGTTCAGACCATTGTTCATGTTTGTTACCTATATGCTATACATGGCATGACCTTGAATACACGAGTTACTGACTCTCTCCCCCAAAATCTTCAAAATATTCCAGTTCTCTTTCTTTCAGCAAGGGTTCCATGATTTTTCAACAATGATAGCAAAATGATTGCAATTTGTCCAGCTTCCAGTATTGTGAAACATAATCATATCTGGCCTTTTCCAGTCTTCAGGGATCCTGCCATCCTCCCATAATTTATTAAGCAATGTTAGTAGTATTAGGACATATCCTAAGAAAGCAGTACAGAACAGGCAAATGTCTATTCCAACCAATGAGGAATAGATGCATGTTGTGGTATATCAGTGGCACTGCTCCTTCAAGAAGTACATTTCCTGACCTCAGCAGTAAGACAGGGTTTGATACAACATTTCCAGGTAGCTGTGCCTGAAAACAGTGTGAGAAGTGTCCCTGAATCTGTACAGTTGGAAGGTGTTCATGAAACACAAGGAGAAAATAGAAGCTGTTATCCTGCAGAAGGATAATGCAAAAGAAGCTGTCTAGCCTGTATGGTAGACACTGCTGGGTTACCTCTAGTGAAAGGAACAAGTGGTACTTGTAAGTGCTGTATGTTTTCTGCCCATCTTTGGAAGAAGTACTAACCATGCATACTGCGTACATGCCCTTGAAGTGTAAATAAAATGCTGTATACACTTGCATTTTGTAAGTGTGCTTGCTGAAACAGACTTCATGATTCTGGCACTTTTTTGTTGCTTCCCATTTGGCAAGGAAGCAAGGATTATTTTTATTTAGCCCATGTGACACACCCTAACTTCAACTAAAAGATGGTTTCCAAAGAATATTTCTCTTACTTAACATACTGGAAAATGCTATACTATAAATGAGCTATCGTACAGTTTTAACGGGTTAAATAGTGCAGGTAACAGACAGAAAAGATGCAATGTTCTAGGCCTATTACACATAGTTCTCAACATATTTCCAGTGAATTATGATAGCCTCAAAAATAATGGAGGGGCAAAGGCCCAGAATTGTAAGCAATTTTAAATATTACTTTAATTTCCATAAAAGTTAAAAGTACAATAGCTTTTCTACATAGGTTCATAGATTAGCACTAAGCTAACTGTTATTGCGAGCCATTTTAAGCTTAGCCAATTATCCCTTCTGAGACTCAAAACCTGCATCTTGTGTTTGTAAGGCAAACACCTTAACCATTAGGCCACCCTCCCATCATTCTACATCATCTGTGCAATAGGAAGTACAAAACTTTAATGTCTGGCAGTACTGACTGACTGTAATCCTCAGTGATTTACCAGAAAATAAAAGAAAAATTATGATTGACAGGGCAAAAATGTGAGAGAAAATCAGGGACAGTTGAAAGGTTTGCTCATACAAGGGGAAAGTAAAACTTAACATAATTATGTTAAGGAAATCTTAGGATAGAAGGGAAGAAAAAGAATGCGGAAGTGTGTGATGAGTTAAAATCAAAGAAAAAACATCGTACAGAGTGAGTCATAAATGATTTGCTGAATAAACTGCACTGATGGAGATGTGAGATGTAGTTAATGCAAGTAACTGTGGTGAGTATGACAGCACTTTTAAGATCAGGGGTAAATGGAAGAATAGTTATGGTCTATAGAGAAATAAGAAGTGGATTTAGGCAGGGAAGCCCAGTGAGTTTGTTAGGTTGTTTGCAGTACAATACATAGTAGAGTGTATTAGTAGTGTTGGTACATCTGGGATAAATCCGGGTGAATATATTAGCTTATGCAGATGGTATTACACTTTGTTTAGAGAGAGAAGAAAAAGCTAAAGGAAGTAATGACCAATATGTAAGCATATGATAAAAGAAAAGTAGATAAAGTAAAATCAAGCACCATTATGTCTGAACAACAGGAGACAGATAGGAACATATGGCACACCAGTGAAGAAGGAAGGGAGGCTTGAACCCATGGTGTAAAAAGATAGAACACTGATTATAATCTACATGACCACAGCCCAGACAGGGGAAATGGGAATGAGATGTTTATATTAACTTATGAATTTCAGGTTACAGGAGAATAAATTGTATCAGAGAGGCAGGGGATGTGTTCTTGGCTTCTGCCAAGCTAGGTTCACAATAACCCTCTAAGTGGGTTATATCTTCTTGGGGAAAGTGTCTGATGAGTGATACACATCCTGGCAGTAGAAGGATAGCATTACAATACCCTTGTGTCAATGAGTGAATGCATCAGCTGTCAAGAGGAAAGGAGTTAAGCTATACCAGAAAACCTGTGTTGGCTGTCTGCATAACTGCTCTTGCCCTCAGTAAAGGAGAATTAAGGGACACATTTGGTGACATGGGGCACAGTGAAGGAAAGTTCTCAGTAAACCGGGTGAAGGTGTTAATACTGAAAAGGTTGGTCATAGGTGGAAAAGGGATTGACAAACAAAATATTTGAGAACATTTTGAAGAGAACACCTTTATCCCGAGTACAGTCTTTACTATTTTCTCTTGCCTATTAAGTGGATCATAGGATCACTGTATCCCAGTCCCTTTCATTTGCCTGGGTTTCTATCCAACCTACTCCATCTGCTTTTCCCTGTAATGTCACACCTACTAAAAAGTGCTTTCTCTTGTTTTCTTGCTGTAAAACGGACATCCAGGGATTACCATATCACAGTCAATTTCACTTGCTCAGGTTTCATCAAGAATACACCTTATCAGCTTCTCCCTCTTCAATCACTGTTGGCAGCTTCCCCATATACTTATTTAAATTCACAGTCATAGCTGTCTTATCTGTCACCAGGTGCGCCATACATGTTTACATGAGGAGCAAAAAAAAAAACAGACCATATAATACTTTGCACCCAATGTGACTGCTTCCTTTACGCTACCCTAGCTACACTTGTCTCCCTAACCATCTGCCATTATTAAGCATGACCTTCCACCACTCCCAAACACTCTTGCCTGCCTTTTCTCTCCTCTGTTCAATATTATTATTATTATTATTATTATTTATTTGTTAAATGGGTAAGCTGACTGGGCACACCTTCTGATCCACACTTTTGGAGGTGGACAGAATCAAATCCCATACACTTTCCTACAGAATGGTATTCAAAAAAAGCTCACAGCTTTAATCTTCTGTAGTAACTGTCCATCTTCACTGACTTCTAGCTTGATTCTTGCATCACAGTCCTTCTAATACCTCTTCGTACCTAATGCATGTTCTATTCTATTTGCCATTATTAGTGCATGTTGCTTGTTGTTCAACATGTCCAGCATTTTATGTTGGAAAAACTGAGCGGAAGCTATCCCAGAGGATCTATGAGCAATACCGAGATTTGATCTGAGCTACTGCACAATGGTACCTCCTATACTGAGTCAACAGATATTGCCAATATACTGGTCGACAGATTCAGTGCCAACTTTACCCCTCTCCCCCCTCAAAGGACCAATCACAATAACAGTAGATTGCCAGGCACCCAGTATTACTGCTGCACAGGTTAAAACAGCACTGTCCAAGGCCAAGAATGCAGCTTCTATGAGACCTGATAATATCCCTGGCTGTATTCTACACGGACTACAAAGTGAACTGGCACCTCACCTGTGTGCCCTGTTCAATCACAGCCTTACCTCTGGCTTTTTCCCTACAGAATGGTGCACTGCTGCAGTCATCCATCTCCACAAAGGAGGAGTGACTACAGACCCTTGGAACTATGACCCATTAGCCTGATGAGTCTGATATGCAAAGCTATGGAATGCATCATCATGGACTTAATAAACAAGGATATAGGGAATCTCCAAACTCTGGATCCCACACAGTTTGGTTTTGTGAAGGGTATATCATGCCTGCTCAACTTGGTCAACTTCTTTGTCAGTCACCAGAGCTGTGGATGAAGTCAAGGTGGCTCATACAGCCTACCTTGATCTGTTCAAGGCCTTTGATACCATTCCCCACTCAGGAATCATAGAAAAACTCACTAAGCTAGGCATCAACCCCTATATCACTAGGTGGGTTGCAAACTGGCTCCCAGATAGAACCCAGTGTGAAAGTAACTGACTCCAAGTCAGACTGCTGACCAGTCACGAGTGAAGTCTCACAGAGTTCGGTCCTGGGTCCTCTCCTGTTTGGTATCGACTTCTCTGAAGTCCAGGCCAATACAAAGGGCTCTGGCTAACAAAGTTCACAGACGATTGCAAGTTGGGAGCTATTATTAACTCCCCAAGTGATCAAGTGATGTTGACTTCCTATAGAAAGGCCTCACTGAGACCAATGACTGGTGTCAGAACCATGGCCTTAAGCTCAATGACAAAAAATGTGTAGTCATCCCCTTTGGGAAAAACCCAGCTCCCATGAATTACCACATCAATGTTAGTCCACTGAACACAAAAGGCATTATAAAACATCTAGGAACACAGGTTGACAGCAACTTCTCTTTTGACCACCGCATTGTCACTGTGGTCAGAAAGGCCTTCTATGTGGCACATCTCATTACTAAGGGTTTTGCATCCAGGAAGAAAGAGGTCATTGTCTCCCACTACTCTTCCCTCATTAGGCCAGTCATTCAGTACAATGCCTCATTTGGCAAGTACCTCACTAGACACCTGCAACAACTGGAGAGGCCACAAAAGTACCTCACGAAGAGGATCCTAGGCCTTAAACACTTGTCCTATAGGGACAGACTCAAAAACCTTCAATTATTCTCTGTCTCATATCACCTACTTAGAGGCTATCTCTGCTTGACTTACAAAGCCATGCCTGACCCAGCTCTGTTAGAAATGCTACATTTAAAGAAATCCCAATTCCTCCACACCACATGCTCAAGATACCTCAACCTCATTACCACAGTCAACATAATATGTTGGAGAGACAGGTTCATAACTCAGAGGCTACTCATGCTATGGAATAGACTTCCCATACATGTCAAACAGAGCACTTCACTCACCCTCTTCAAGAGAAATCTTGATGAGGGGATGAGAAATAGAAAACTGACTCCAGGGATCACTCCTGTGACTCTACTTGACAGAGACACTGGGAACTAAGATATGGTGGCACGATGCCAGGGTAATCCTATGGGCTAGGCTTGTAAAGGCTCCAGGGCCATTAACCTAGTACACACCTGTGAACCTATACATCCTCCTTGGGTTTTTAAATTCAGACTCCCACTTTGCCTATGTTCTGGTGTAGCTATGAGTACTCTGAAAAGCACAAAGTTTTAGGGAACAATCACATTTTTTTCTCCAGTAGCAATAAAATATGGTATGTACAGCAAGGAAATAACCTACACACAAGCCTTCCTCAGATCATATAAGAAATCTCACACCAGTAAATAGTCTGCAGTATAGGCCATTTATGTAGAATAGAATACACGAGACTGATAAATTATTATGCATGTGGATATTTTCTTAAATAAAATAAAATAAAACAAATAACTTTACTACACAGAAGAATGCTTGCTGTCACCAAATAAACAGAAAAGAGGGAACATATGCATATAATCATTATTCTTTACCTAAAAAAGTGATGCAGGCTAAAACAAGAAATATAATCTTTTTATAGATAAATAAACTTGGAAAATTATTCATTGTATTCTTTCATTATACTGCCTTGCCAATATCAATAGTCTGTGGTACATAGATCTATATATATATATGTGTGTGTGTGTGTGTGTGTGTGTGTGTGTGTGTGTGTGAGTGTGTGTATTTATATGGGTCTACTTTCATTGGACAAAAGTACATTACATCGAATGTGACATACACAAGCTGAAATCTTCGAATCTTTAATTAACGGAAGTCATGGACTGTCAAAATCCTTTTCCTGTGAAAGGAACCACTTGGCCACTATGGTGAACTTTGCCCTCTTATCGGTGTAGTGCGATCTCTGAGTTGGTATATTTTTGTAGCAGGGAAGTGGAGGTGAAGCCCCCACTTTGGAGGGCTTAGTTTTTGTCCATTTAGGTTTATTTCCATGGTGGCCAAGTTTTTCCTTTCACAGGGAAAGGATTTCGGAAGTCAGTGGCTTCAGTTAATTGAAGATTCAGAGATTTCAGCTTGGGTAAGTCACATTCAGTGCAACATACTTTCATTCATTGAAAGGAGACCCATATATATATATATATATATATATATATATATATATATATATATATATATATATATATATATATATATATATATATATATATATATATATATATATATATATATATATATACAGAGAGAGAGAAAGAGAGAGATAGAGAAGGAGAGATAATATAAAGCAAAAGAGAGAGATTGCATTATTCAAACAGTTCAAGTTGGATCTGTATGCACATAGACTATAATGGGGAAAAACATCCCCTACTTCCCATAGACTTTAATGGAAAACAAGCCCCATAGACTGCAATGACAAAAATGTATTAATAGCAAAAAATTAACAAAATAAGTAAATATTTAAAAACAACTAAGCATTCAAAAATTAATTGTATGAATGAATGGAAAAATAGATAAATAAATGAAAACACAATCTTGATACTGTGGCACACAGGGCTTAAGAGTTTATTATTCCCCAGATGATCTGAGTTTGATTAGCAGTTTGGGTGCTGAAAGGGTTCATGGAAAGAGATAGAATTCAGAGGCCAATGCCATCTCACCCATTCTGGTGGGAGGAAGGCAACTAGACACCAGCAATGCTGACCCTAGTCAACAAGCCAGGTTGCAGCAGCTGGATGTAGTAGTATTGGTCATAGTGGCTTTGTGCTGTATGTATGTCTGTTGTTAATACATACTGATGCATATCTAATCACCTGAGTAGCAATGGAGAAGTTAAGCTAGAGGACAGACCCAGACAACTCCAATAAGTACTACACTCTACCTCCTAATCCTTTCCACCTGGGAGATAAATGTTCCAATCAGACAAGTCTGTAAACAAATGAGCTAAATGGCTTGAGTTCCATCCCCAGTTTAGGAATTTCAGTGGATTGTAGTCTGGCAGTTATTGTAGAAGACTAAAGCTCTAACTTGTTAATGAACTGCTTCCTGTGCCAAAGTTAAAGAGATTGAATCTTTCCATCTTCATTTGCCTAATACGTGACATTGAACAACTCACTTAACCAGATAGTGCTCTAGAACAACTGGGAATTTGGACTAAGCTTTTTAATGGTTTCCTGGACTGCATGCCTAGTAATCACCTATGAACCAATGAAGATACTGTCTGGCATGCGAGTGAGCAACAAAATCATAACACTACTACAAAGTAATGTAACATAAATAAATACAGACATACATACATCACATTCACTTTAATGAGATAGACCAAAATGTGTCCATCGTCATAAGAATGTCCTT
>NC_056728.1:1604147285-1604223585 GCF_019279795.1 Protopterus annectens
GACTACCAAACCAGGATCAAAACACTAAAGGTGGAGGAGTGTCCATATTCACCAATGATATTCACACCATCAGGTTAGTTGCCCAACACAATGCATCTGTAATTCTCCAGGTGCAACTAACAGTAGGTAAGACTGCAATCCAAATTGTAGCTTGCTACAGATCCCCCACCATGCCTCAAGATTCTCACTACACCTTTCTAAACATACTAGAAAATATTAATATACAACCAAACACCCTAATAATGGGAGATTTAACTACCCTGCCATTAAATGGAAAAACTACTCATGCACCAACACCTTTGCCCAACGGTTATTGGAATTCATAAATTCCAATACCCTGGATCAATTAATCCATAGTCCCACCAGGGGCTCCAATATCCTAGACCTGGTCATTACCAACATGGGAAATTGATGCTCCACATCTATGGTCACCCCCTCGTTGGTCAGATCAGACCATAAGCTAATCACCCTTAACATCCACATCCCCCCCCCCACCCAGTAAGGAAACCTCCATAAAAAACTTCTCCAAGGCCAACTTCATGCTACTCAAGTCAGAGTTAACAAACTTCATGACACCCGTGCAGGCGGGAACTGAAAGTTTGACTGCTGAGTCCTACACTAAGGCACTGTACGAGCACATCCACTCCTGCATGAATCGTGCCATCCCAAATATAACCAAGATGCTCTACTCCAAAAAAAGGAAGCCAATCTGGTGGTCCCCTGCCATAAACAAACTTTGCAACAAAAGGAAAAAACTGTTGCAGAAAAGAAAAAAAAATCTCAGGATGCAAAAAACTCCCTTACCAGCCTCAGTAAGAAGCTGAGATCCCTCATAAAATCCTCCAAAGCTAGTTACGAAAATAAAATTGCCAAAGATCCCAAAGACAACCACAAGACATTCTATAACTATGTCAAGAATCTAAATGGCAATGCTCAGATCTGCTCTGAGCTACAACAGAATGGCATTAAATATACTGATCCCAAGGATATTGCCAATATCCTGGCAGATCGATTCAGTGCCAACTTCACCCCCTCTCACCCCCTAAATGGCCCATCTCAATACTGGAAGATTGCCAAATTCTGGTAATAACGGCCACACAGGTAAAAAATGCACTCTCCAAAGCTAAGAATACAGCATCCATGGGACCAGATGACAACCCGGGCTGTGTACTACATGAACTACAAAATGAACTGGCACCTCACCTAAGTGTCATGTTTAATCATACCCTCACCTCAGGCTTCATGCCCACTGAGTGGCACACAGCTACAGTTATCCCACTCCACAAGGGGGGATCCACCTTGGATCCCGGGAACTACCGCCCCATCAGTCTGACGAGCCTGATCTGCAAGGCCATGGAACGTATTATCATGGAACTTATAAACAAAGACATTGGCAACCTTAAAACACCGGACCCCACCCAGTTTGGGTTCGTGAAGGGCCGATCTTGTCTCCTGAACCTTATTGACTTCTTTGAATCAGTCTCCAGAGCTGTGGACGAGGGTAAGGCAGTCCGCACAGCCTATCTGGACCACACCAAGGCCTTTGACACCACCCCTACTCTGGAATCATAGATAAACTTACTAAGCTGGGCATTAATCCCTACATCACTCGATGGGTTGCCAATTGGCTTACTGACAGAACCCACACTGTAAAAGTAGCTGACTCCAAATCCAGCTCCAGACAAGTGACAAGTGGAGTACCTCAGGGTTCAGTCCTGGGACCTCTCTTGTTTGGCATCTACTTCACTGAAGTACAGGCCAACACTAAGTGACTCTGGCTAACAAAGTTTGCAAATGACTGCAAACTGGGAGCCATTATTAAATCCCCAAATTATGTGGATAATCTACAAAAGGGACTTATAGAAACAGATGCTTGGTGCCAGAGCCATGGGCTCAAGCTCAATGTCAAAAAATGTATAGTTATCCCCTTTGGGAAAAAACATGTACCCATGAATTATCACATAGGTAGCAGTACACTAAACACCAAAAGTGTGATAAGAGACTTAGGCACACAGGTGGACAGTGGTCTCACCTTCAATAACCACATTGCTACAACAGTCAGGAAATTCTTCTATGTGGCACACCTCATCACTAAGGGCTTTTCATTCAGAAAAAAGGAGGTCATTGTCCCACTGTACTCATCCCTCATTAGACCCATTATAGAATACAACGCCCCATTTGGAATGCACCTCTCAAGACATCTGCAACAACTGGAAAGGCTGCAGAAATACCTCACTAAAAGAATCACAGGCCTAAAGCAGATGCCCTATGCTGACCGCCTTAAAAAACTCCAGCTATACTCTGTTATGTATCATCTATTCTGAGGCGATCTCTGCTTAACATACAAGGCCATGTCAAACCCAGAGCTGTTGGACATGCTACACTTAAAGAAATCCCAATCCCTCAGAGCCACATGCTCCGGGGTTATAAATCTTGTCATCATAATAAACAAAACTTGCTGGAGGGATAGGTTCCTGACCCAGAGACTCCCCAGACTCTGGAATAGACTGCCCATACATGTCAAGCAGAGCACCTCTTTGGCCCTCTTCAAAAGGAACCTTGATGATTGGATGGGAGAAAGGAAATTCACCCTGGGGATCATGTCAGTTGCCCTGCTAGACAGGGCTCCAGGGAAGTAAATAATGTGGGAAGAAATAGCCAGGGAATTGTTATGGCTAGGCTTGTATAGGCCCTAGGGCCGATAGCCTAGTACCAACCTCTGAACCTATGAACCAGTGACTCCTTCATGTGACATTTAGCAGAGTGACATCCATCCCCCTGCTGAGATGCTCACCTGATGGCAGCTGGCTGCCAGTTCACATTGAGGTGACTGCTGATCCTCCCCTACTTGCACCAGAGCTAGACATACAGAAGGACAAGAAAAAGAGAAAACTTTAGCAGACAGACATGATGTACATCCAGCAATGGTTACACATGGAATATGTAATTTATTACTGGGAGACTTGCTATATACTGCTAAGGTCAATTTTTTCTCTTCAGCTACTATAAAGGAAAACATACACAATTCAGTACACTGGCAGAAAATCTAATAAAATAATAGGAGAAAAATGCATGCAACATCATTTGGCACTTTCTCACTAATACCTGCCTCACATTGATGAAGCAGGTTGGGATGACGTCACCATAGGTTACTATAATAATGCTGACACTGATTATCAGACGTGGTGATACAAATGACATCACTCACTATCCTGGAAGATCTTGCAGGCATCCACCTTTGAAAAGGCTCCCTCATATCTCCCAAATGGGTGCTTGGAATGATTTCTGGGAAGGAAGAAGGAGAAGAAAATATTGCTCTCCCTTTCACAAAAGGCAAGCACAGTTCACAACACTTAGCAAGGCCATGTTTACTATACATATACACCTGATAAGCAAAATGATAGCCTGTATTAAATGGATTTAAACCTATACATGATATAATGTGCATTACAGTTCAGCAGGTGGTCATACCAAGGATTCATAGTGCAGTGTGTTATGAAGTTGTACACCATTTTGCATGCAAATGTTACACACTTGTATCAGTGGAATACAAGATCACAGACAATATCTCCCTGGAAGTGGATATACAAATTCTGAATTCAGAAAATCCACCTGGCAAGGTATTCTAGCAGCATATTCACCACTGTTGGTAGGTATATTGTAAGACATCACAGTAGTATGGCACTGTTATTTCCAGCTGTGGTGGTAGTGGAACAGACCTTGGACACTGAACACAAAGAACAGTAATTAGGAGCAGGACACAAGACGCATGAAGTGACCTCTTCATGCTGGTAGACATGGCACCACATTATAAGGGGGAATGGGTTAACAGGATGCATCACTACATGGCACTTGTACACAGATGCAGCAAGTGTTGTGACTAGCCCATAACCAAAGCAGAAGAGCATTTATATGGGGAGGTGTGTGCTGACATATAGAGGTCTGCTAAACCGATGCATAATGGAGAGAAGGGAGAAAGGCCACCTGTAAAAACCCCATTTGGGGGACAAGCCCCACCATCTACCATAAATTTATATATATCAACTTTGAGATCATCACACCTCAGAGAAAAGAGAATATTCTGAGAAATGGCATCAAAGACTAAGTATATATAAGTCTATTCTTTTGGCCACTCTGCATTTTGGGGTTCACTCTAGCTGGACCTGACAATTTAAATGATCTCTCTCTCTCTCTCTCTAGATATATATATATATATATATATATATATATATATATATATATATATATATATATATATATATATATATATATATATATATATATTGTGTGTGTGTGTGTGTGTGTGTGTGTGTGTGTGTGTGTGTGTGTGAATTTACCAAAATAAAGCATATCTGCAAAAAGTTGACATGAAAATTGCTGACATAAAAAAAAAAATTCAAAGAAAAAACATTGACCTACCAGGTATCAGAACATGCAAATAAAAAACAATGCTTTTGTAAAGAGACAAGCCAACCTCCACCCCACAGCTCATTATCTACCAACTCTGAGTTCACAAAATAGTGGAAAAGGGTTAAATTCCCCAACCCTGATCTTATAGTCATCTTGTGTCACTGTTGACAACTTTCTTGTCAACCAGACTAGCAGGCAGGAAAGCTGCCAACATTAAAATCAGTTGACCAACTTAAGAGAAACCATACATAAACATATACATATACATGTGCATATACATATGCATATTTATTTATTTATATTTGTTTACATGAGTAGAACACTCACCCTAATATACCAGTTTCAGCCTCAGCCAATACGAATACAGTACCAATATGTGTAAAACAATAACAGCAGTTAAACATTAACTTGATTAATTATGCCAGAGACAATCAATGGCTATATATAAGCAAAGCCAATATACCTCATATGTGTCTGTTTGCTGGCATTTTTGATGCTGTTCTTTACATAATCCAAGTGCCTCATTTCATGCCATTTCATTATGGGCCAGATTCACGAAGCCTCCGTGTAAGAGTTATAACTCTTACACGGAGGCTGCAGTTAAACGGTGTGATGTCAGCATGTCATGCATATGCATGAGGTGCATGAGGCATGCTGAATCACACTAGTAACTCTTACACGGTCCGTGTAAGAGAGTAGGGGGTGTTTCTGTAGGCTAAGCCCTGCAAGCGGACACGCCCCCGGAAGACTAGAATGGCTGAAAGTAAACAGCCACGAGAGAGGCCATGGAAATGTGAATAAACACACTACACAACACATGCCCTGACAGACCATCAGTGTATAAAGTGAAGAGATGTTATAAAATTAAATTAAAACCTGTTTTATTTTTTTTAAACCCCGTAAATGTTTGCTACTGTGTGCGCTCGTGTGCGCGGGTGTCCTACTAGCGCAATTGCAGTTAGCAGTCAGTGGAAAAGGATATAAAAACTAAATATGCAAAGTAAGTCAAGAAGTAATAGCTTAGCAGTAGAGTTGCTGGCCTAAGAGTAGGCAGGCAGGGTTCGAGCCCTCACAACAACCTTTTTTTTTTTTTGTAAATAAGCACTAAAAAGCCCCCTGACAGTATTGTACAAATGTAAAAGTATTCCCTTTTGTAAAATGGAATGAAATGGAGCATATATTTTGAAGTAACACAATAATAAAAATAGTCAGAAATGTACTGATAGCTAAGCTGCTGTGAGACAGACTGCCCGTAGCTGAGTAGTGTTTAAAAAGCTGCAAACTGCGTGCCCGTTGCTAAGCACCGGTTTAACAGGCTGAAACTGTTTGCAACTAGCTGTGCTGAGCTGAACATGTGTGTCACTAGCCAATTAAGGTTTATCCCAGCGCACACCGTTTGCGCGCCGCTCCCACAAGCTAACTGTCAGTGCGCATGCGTTAGCTCCACGCAAACGAGTGCAGACCTGCTTTTAAGTGCTTAAAAGTGCTTTTGACATGTTTGATTGACAGGTCCTCAACTCATTTCTGTCAGGAAAATCAAAAATCAGTTGTCAGATTCGAACTCAGGATACCATGCACTAGAGTCAAGGTACTAAACCACTAAGCCATGACAGCAATACCTAGAAATGCAGAAATAGCATATATATGGGATAAAATCCAGAATGGAGCATGATAAAGCATTTTCAGTGAAGTAGATACAATTCCAAAATGGCCAATCAGAGAAATGTGCGGGAAAAGTGGCATATATAAGCCCCATAGGCGGGAATACACAGCAGAAACGATTGTAGAACAGACCTGCAGTCAGAATGAGTGGAGTAGGTGAGGGACGTTGCTTTCAAGCACAGCGTTGGGGTGTTGAGGAGTCCAGATACATGGTCTGGCTCCTTGTCCATCATCACGAGGCCCAACTCATGCAGGGCCAGGTCTCATGGGGAGCGTATAGGGCAGAGGCATGGGAACAGTTGGCTCGTGATCTGACCAGTACTACTGGCATTCCACGCACTGGTGAGCAGGTCCATCACCACCATGCGGACCTGAAGTGACGCAAGCAAGACCAGTTGACCAAATGGATCCAGGAGGCCCGGGATATGCCCAACGCCCCACTACTGAGTAAGTTACATTTTGCTTATGTATGTAAGGATTTCAACTGGCTGATACCATGGAGATGTGTAGTCCAATATTACTTCTTTCGTATTACAGCTGCAGGTGTCCGCTCTGTGAACCGCGAGATGTATGCCCGTAGGCTGGTGCGGCTGTGCCACCATGCAGGTTAGTAACCCCACCCATTACTTGTAAATAAATATTATACTGTAGCATGTATCAGAACACTGCAGTGTATTGATTAAAAGTAATATAATGTGCAAGCAAGAATTGAAAGTCTGCAGGTATGGCTGCAACAAGTTCATCAGTATGCAAGTGTAACTGGAAATATAATTGATAGAATTAAACAGTGCTGTAATACAGATGTCCCACCATTAATTAAATATAGTGTAACCTGCAGTAGTCTCAAGAGTACAGCTTCAGAATCTGAGGTAGTCATATGTGAGATATATCCTCTGTTGAAATGCTGAATCATGACAGAAGTGAGGCTGTTGGAAAGTGTTTGAATCACCACCAGTCTAACATGTGAACAAAGCCTAGAAGTACCAACCTGAACTGTGAAGTTGCAGGATGTGTGAGAGTGACAGAAAGAGTCATGTATGAATAAATAAAGTAGTAATAACCCCTGAATATATTAGCCCCAGTGTGTTTCTACAGAACTAAATGCATGTGGGAAGTACATCTTAATATCCCAAACTGATTTCAGTGTGTCAGAATCTGGAATGTCTAGGCCAAATTCTGTATATGGTGATCACAGTAAACAATTTGCAGATAGAATGAATGATTATCTGACAGACTAAACAGCCATAGTTGTCCCCTGTCCTGTCATCAACGTGTAGCAGGATGATGTATCTGATCAGATTCAAAATAAGTAGGATAGTGATGTATTTGTAACAGGTGTAGCATGACAGTCAAATAAAAATTATTTTGAAACATCAGCCTCAACTTAATTGTGTACCTATTACAAATGTAAATCAATGTGTAACATATGAATGTGTCATCACTTTCTATCTCCACCCAACCCTATAATTCCATATAACAGCACCCACTAAATAATGGTATGTGAACATTTCATTAATCATGGACATTTGTCCATTTCAAAAATATATGCATGTCTGTTCATGCATGTGCCCTGTTCATACCTGTAAATTTGATGGCCTGTTGCCATTAATCAACCCTGCATGTTGTTTGACTGTGTATTTCTGTTCAAATAATGCATGTGATATTGATATGCCCCTTGTTCAATGGTGTTAATATCTGGGTGTTTGTTTGATGGGAATACCAATGCATGCTGTTACAACTAATCTGAATGGAATAAAATGCCATTAACCCAAACTAACATAACTACTCACAAACCTAGAACGCTTGGGAAGGCAGGTCCCAGCGGACCCACCTCTCCCACCTCAGCTGGTGACTGCACCTGGCACTAGTGCCCAGGCCAGACCCCCCCTCCGGTGGCCCTGTGCCACCTTCGGGTGGAAGTGCTGCAGGGGATGGGGCCCGTCCCCCCTCTGCAAGTGTGGCCGGAGGGGTTCGTCCACTCACCCTCCAAGGTGTCTGGTCTGTGGTGCGAAGGGAGATCCAAGACTCTGTTCTTGGGCCCATACGCCAGCTCGAGGCTCGTGTGGCACAGCTAACGGCCCCGGCCATTGCCCCACCTACACAGCCCCCAGCACAGCCCCGTCCTGGGCTGTGAAGGAACAGTGGCAACTGCCTATGGGTGGGGATGTCAGTTCCACTGTTGCCATCTGTGGGCTCATGCATCTTGGATATCCCAACCTCCGTCCCCGTCAATTGTGTAACCCCCCCACATGTGTCATACACCGCCCCTGTATGCGTCTTGTCTGTCTTGTCTGTTAACCTACCCAACCTACCTCCCCAGCTATACCGACTTCCTTCACCTGACATACCACTCTCACCTGAAAAAAAGGGCACTCTGTACCCACAAAAATTACGCCCCATACATAGCTGTCCATGTCGCACACATGTCTGCTTGACATTGAAACAGTTAATTACAATTGGCTCTACAACAAATATTAATGTTGTCCTGACACCTCTCTCAGGGGTGAAAGGTTTCCAATGTCTCACCAAAATACATGGAAATGCACAGCTGTTGCTGCCAACGACATGGGCATCTATGGGCCTTACCTACATCCCTCCTGCAAATCCCACGCTTGTTTCCCTACTGTCTTACCCTCTTTGTGACCCCTTTTCACCACTTTCCTGTCACCCCTTTTTCTTTTCTTTCAAAGAAATTAGCGCGGGTGTGCACTTGTGTTAGTGGAGTTCACCGCCAGTGCGCATGCGTTAGCTCCGCGCAAATGAGCGCAGACCTGGTTTTAAGTGCTTAAAAGTGCCTTTATGGCACTTTGATCGACAGGTCCTGTACTCAGTTTGAAAGTTTGCAAAGAAAAATAAATTCCCACTGTCAGTCTCGAACCCAGGACATTGGTAACATTAGTCTGTATGACCAACCACTAAGCCATGCCTGCCTTACAAGAGCACAGTGCTAAAATAAATATAACATGTAATAGTAGGAATCAGTATAAAGGCAATATAGGAGATGTACTATCCGAAGCATGTCAGGCAGAGTTTTAATGGCCAAATTACTGGATTCCCATACTAGTTCAGTGTTAACAGATACAGCCCTGCTACTTGTTAGCTTGTACATAATACTGTAAGGTAATGTACATATATGAAGGTACGTATATCTACACATACATATATATAAATATATATAAATACATATGAAATATAGTTGTAGGTGTCAGTATCCATACACACTCACTACAGGAAACAGTGAACATAAATGCAGCAACCTGAATCTGCAACACAGCCTGACCCCTGTGTGACCTACTTACCCTTCTAACTGCTTAAAGGTGGCCTCAGCACTTTGATTGACAGGTCCTGTACTCAGTTTGAAAGTTTGCAAAGAAAAATAAATTCCCACTGCCAGTCTCTTCATAACATTAGTCTGTATGACCTACCACTAAGCCATGACTACCTTACAAGAACACACTGCTAGAATAAATATAACATGTAATAGTAGGAATCAATATAAAGGCAATATAGGAGGTGTACGATCCAAAGCATGTCAGGTAGAGTTTCAATGGCCAAATTACTGGATTCCCATACTAGTTCAGTGTTAACAGAAACAGCCCTGCTACTTGTTAGCTTGTACATAATAAAGTAAGGTAATGTACATATATGAAGGTATGTATATCTACACATACATATATATAAATATATATTAATACATATGAAATATAGTTGTAGGTGTCAGTATCCATACACACTCACTACAGGAAACAGTGAAGATAAATGCAGCAACCAGAATCTGCAACACAGCCTGGCTCCTGTGAGACCTACTAACCCCTCTAACTGCTTAAAGGTGCCTCCAGCACTTTGATTGATAGGCCCTATACTCAAGTCAAAAGCAGAATATAAGCATACTAGTAGGCCCTACCACAAGACCATTGTAATACTAGTCTGTATGACCTACCACTAAGCCATGACTCTCATACAGGAATATAGTGCTAAATAAGTGGAACATGTAATAGTAGGAATGAAGATAAAGGCAATATAGTATGTGTACTACCCAAAGCATGTCAGGCAGACTTTTATAGTCCCAATTACTGGATTCCCATACTAGTGTAGTGTTAACAGAAACAGCCCTGCTAATTGTTAGCTTGTACCCAATAATGTCAGCTAATGTACATATATGAAAGTATGTATATGTACACAGATATATATATATTTATATAGCAATACATATGACATATAGTTGTAGGTGTCAGTATGCATACACACTCACTACAGGGAACAGGCAAGAGAAATGCAGCAACCTGAATCTACAACACAGCATGAAGCATGGGAGATGTACTAACCTTCACACTCACAGAACACTGTCAACAGCATACCAGCATGGTCCACGCCCTACAATCTGAAAGGGCAATGCCTATCTCACATACCCTTTTATAGCAGTGTCCTGAAATCACAGTGAGACATGCAATCAGTACACACCTGGCTGCATGCAATTAGCAAATGCTGCCTTACAATTGGTGCAGAGGCCATCACATAGACCTATGCAGATACCTACAAAAGCATTGAGTACCCACACTACACTCATGCAATACATTCATTGCACAAAACCTACAGAGAAAGAGAGAGAGAAACAGAGAGAGAAATCAAACAAATATAAGGACAGCCAGCAGCAAAAGCAGCAGCAAGCAGCAAGCAGCAAACAGCAAGCAGCAAGCAGCAAGCAGCAAGGAGCAAGCAGCAACAAGCACCACTGGCACAGCAACAGCTGCCACAAACACAGGTAATGCAAAGTAGCAGGTTAATCCTGTGTATACTGTGACACCTCCAAATGTATCATAGTTCACTATCTATAGGTATGTCCATGAGATAGGTTGTGTGTACATAGTCCTGAAATATAAACATATGTAATATTGCTGTACATGTTGCCCATACTTAACACTTCCACAGCTTAGAACACAAGGCCAGTTGTGCATATGATGCAGTAGTTCCCAGGGTCAGTAGAGGTTCCTCCTCATTGGTGTGGGACCACTGTGTATGTATGGCTCTATTCAGGTACATATCCTGTAGTATGGCCAGGGATTAATATCAGTCTGTCATGTGGTGCTATGTCCTCCAGGGGTGAATGTAGCACACATCCAGGGATACCATTTCGTAACAGTGATGCTATGTGTTCTGCAATGATGAGGGTGGCTCTCACCTGGACATGTGACAGGATAGGGAGGTGACAGTCATCTGGGATAACTAATACCACATGTGTAGGAGAATGGGGGGGGTACCTGCACCTAAACTGTCTGCAACAATGTTGCCAATATCTGTGCATTTGGTGAATGTGAAGCATCTTAAAACTGCTGACCACAGATGCCTTGCCATCATGTGAATCTGCCCTCTGCTGCAGTAGCCTCCTACTATTGTTATACAATATGCCTGTATCTGTAGTCCACTGGACAGGATTAATAAGTGGTGTGCAGTTGTTCTGGGTTAGATATGTGTGTGCACAGTACATGCAGTATGTGGGATGTCTGTGGTAAGCATATGCAAAGGTGCTGGCGGTGTGTGTTGTGGCTTCCACTGGCCCAATGGGCTGCATGGATAGCATCACTGTCATAACTAGTGAATAACTGTGTAATTACATGCATACATAGCAAGGTAGTGCACTGTGCTTGTGGTGTTGTTCGGATATGTATATCCAGGCTGAGTAATGTGTGTCCACATCACAGGGTTGGATGGCAACACACATCCAGTATGTAGGGATGAACACCCAGAATGTGTCAGATGTGTCGCCTGTGCAGAAGTATCCGGCCATTACCTGTGCATCCCCCACAACACACACACATGCAACATATGGCAGACGTACTATAGCAGTACACACATGTTCATAGGTTCATACTAGGCTATTTGTCCTAGGGCATTGGTAAGCCTAGTAGAATGTGTTTGTCTTTCGCCACCCAATTACAAGTTATGCTGCTATGCCCTTGTCCGACGTTAGTATACTGTGCCTCTGTCTAACAGTGACATAGAAGTGATACCTGGGGTACAACTATGATCTCCATCCACTCATCCAGATTCCTATGGAAGAGAGTCAATGAGGGACTCTGCCTAACCAGTAGTGTGAGCTCATTACAGAGTGAAGGGAGCCTCTCGGTTAGGAATATGCCCCTCCAGCATGTCCATGTATGTCAGTGCTGAGGTCCAGCTCTCCTGAGTATGTGGCTGTATGGGACTCTGATTGCCTGAGGTGCAGCATGTTCATTACTGCTGGGTAGGACATGGCTGTATATGGCATGCACAGATTGCCTCTGAACAGGCAGTATGCCACTGAGTCCAGCTGGATTTACTTTACCTGGGCAGCATATGACATCTGTGTGAGCCATTGCATCCCCTTGATGAGGTACTGTTGTCCTGTACCAGTTGCTGTAGGTGTCTGGTTAGGTACATCCCAAAAGGTGCATTGTACACAATTATAGGCCTGATGATGGATGAGTAAAGAGGCACAATGACCTCCCCTGCCATACATGTGAATCCCTCATGATTAGCTGGGCTATATAACATGTCTTTCAATCCACGTTGGCCATGTGGTTGAGAAATGACAGACCGCTACCATGTTTCTTCCCAGGTCCCCAACTACGTCTTCTGTACTCAATGGCCTAACACCTATGTTGTACTGTGCCACCAATGTGGAGGCGTGGGAATCTGCATTGAATACTGATACTCCCCCTCCCTTGTTCAAGTGTTGGGGCCGACAAGAATGGTAACAGCTATAACTTGGTAGTACTGGTGTGCTCCTGTGAAACCTGAAACAGGTTCATGTTACTGCACAGATATCGATGTCCAGAATGTTAAGTAGGGTTTTGAGTGCGTGCATCCTTAGGTCTAGACTTCCGGTGTTGAGTAGCATCACTCTTACTTCCTCATCCTTTGTGATACAAATGGATGTGGGTTTGCCTTATGAGCCTTGCCTAATACAGGCACTATGGGTGTAGCAAGAGGCTCCGCCAAATTCCAATAGGACAGGGGTGACAGGTGCAAGCTGTCCCTAGCAAAGCATACCACCCAAAGATGGCAGGCATTGGCACACCTGTGAATGACACCAGTATGTCAGTCAATTGTTGGAAGGGATCATCGTGCCTTGATATTGTGGCAACGTTCTAGGTGAGGGTAGGATGCTACTCAAGGTCAGGGTCAAACTGTCTTGGGCTACATGCTCAGAGAGCTCTGTACTGTCTCATGTCATGTAGTCCAGGGAGGAATGTGTCAGGCCATTCACACCAGCATGGACATTGACTGAGTCATACCTGTACTTGCCTTGGGGTTACCTGAGTGTTTGTGTTATGTGGCAGGTCATAGTGACCGACAGGCTGCACACCATGACCCTCACCTCGTTAAGCCTGGTGAACGTGATGTTAGTGTGCCTGATGATAGAGGCACCTAGTACAGGTGTATGAGGTGTGTTGTTTACTGTTAATGGCTGTGAGTGTTCAGCACATTGGCTTTGTGTGATATGTGTTGCACATGTTCGTTTCCGTGGTAGTGGTTGCCTGGATGTCTGCTTAGGAGGTCTCTGCTGCATAGGCAGAGCTGTGGTCCGAGCCTCAAGTATGTTCATGTGTGATCATGTGTTAGGTCTGCTGTTGTGGTAGGTCTATGTGAGACTGGAAGTGTAGTGAGTGGTCTCCTTCACCACCTGACTGGTTATGGCGGTATTGAGTAGACAGAGCCTAGCCTCCAGTTTGGTATATGGTTGCATCACTCACATGAGTTTGAATTTGTTGTTAGGAGGAGGGGGTTGTCTGTGTACATGCATCTGTTCTAACATTGTCTCTGGAGTACCACACTCACCAGCTGGATTGGGGAGGGAACTGACAACTGACCTCTGGACATGCTAGAATACTATTGTGAATTCTGTAATAATTAATGATTGAAAACAAGGTCCAGTGGGGAGTGAGGGTGTACTGACATTACCTACAACTGCTGACTGATATAAAAGCGTCAGTGAGCAAGTGCCAGGTAACCTAAGTGCAATGTGTCACAATTAAGTAAATGCAACAATGAGAAGCAGTCACTTGCTGTCATGTGTAACATGAAAATACGTACAGTAAGCAATGCAGATATCAGTAGTGAGTCACAGACGTGTTGAGAAGCTGTGTACTATGTGGAAGTAGCATACCAGTGAAATAACAAGCTAACAAATAACAAGCATATAAACAAAGGTAGATCCAGGAGGCCTGGATGTAGTGGTTGCTACAGCAAACAAGGTGTAGCAATGTCAGTAAGATACAGCTCAGATATGCAGGCACTATAAACCTGAAACCAGATGTCCCCAGCTATGAATGGCAGAGTACAGCCTATTGTCACACACGAGTGCAGACCACAAACCTTGTTAATGTTAAATAACTGGCCTGAAGGCTAACTGCCCACACCAGAACTAATACACTTGTACACTGGGCCCTCAATCAGCAGTTCCCAACTTCAATGGATGAAAGATAAGTGTCCTGCCACCACAGTGCTTGCCACCAACCTCCCTAATGTAAAACAACTGGTCTGAAGGCCAAGTGCTTAGTACAAATGACATAGAATGATAGCTACACTGTAATCAAGTTTTAACCAAGCAGTAATAAGTAGAAGTTAATACTCCCTGTATAGAATGTGTACCATGTATTGTTAAGATACTATGCTGATAACCTGTTTGTGTACCTTTCCAGCTTGACATGGCTCCAAAAAGGAACCCATCATATTCTGCTGCAGAGGATGACGTGATTCACCAGAGCCTGGTGCGTGACTATGCCATCCTGTTCTCACGCACCACCCAGAATCAGCAGGAGAGGTCTGCACTGTGGCAAAACCTCGTTAGCAGGATAAATGATGTTGGCATGCATGATAGGACATATGAGCAGGTGAGACATCACTGCAGTGATTTGATTAGAAATGTCCACCAGCGTGCTGCAGATATCCGCAGGCAACAGGTTGCCACAGGTGGGGGGGTGGCCACATCCCCCTCACCAGACAGGAGGGGCTACTGCTAAGTGTTGTGGATCCAGCCCCAGAACAACAACAGCAACACTCATGCATCATGATGGAGGTTGGATCCTCACAGCAGCAAGACACCGAGCGTGCAGGTAAGATGCCATATTCATTTATTGTTATTACTTTTACATTTGTTGACCCAGATAGTCTAGCTGGATATATGTCCATTTTCAGTAGAGGCCTGTGGAAAAAAGCTCCACACATAACGTAATAAAGGCAGACAGACAAGTTGTTAATACAGACAGCCAACATGATAGAATTGTACACCAGCCTGTTAATTAAATCAACATATATGTAAGGAACTCAAACAGTTTAGAGTCATACACAGTGTACCGTTGGTTTCAAAGCAATCCTACCTAAAGCATAACGGTTATGCAATAAGGCAAAAGCCATATGCATAATAGTTAGGGCTCAGAAGGGTAGAGAAGTAGAAGGAGTATGAAAGATACAATGATATGGAAGAGGCAGGAGTCAAGAAGGGAAGTGAGGAAAAGAAGGAAGACAGTTAAGAGGAGGTGGGAGGGATGGGAGAAGTAGGTCAGAGCATAGAAGGACATCAAGGTGAAAGAAACAGGGTAGAAGCTAGTTTCTATGCACAATGAGGGGTTAAAGGTAAAGAGAGGGTAGGGAGAGGGACGTTAGCCTGGAATCCAAGAAGAACAAAGCCAGTGGTTTTGGAAGTACAGTTTGAGTTGTCGTTTGAAGAGAGGTAAGGGTGAGATTAGAGTTAACTCCTGGTATGTACATATGACTGTTCTGTACACTGTTACTTCATGCACGCATAAGGTGTGCATGTGGTATGTATCTGTCATCATGATATATATACAGACATTATGTGCAGCTGATGTGTATAAGGGAACTAGTGTACTACTGTACTGTATCATGTGCAAAACAAATGGCACACATGTGCCCACTGACATTACTCTCTTCACACTTCCAGGTCCCTCCCATCTAGCAACGAGGCAGGCCATACATGCTGGTGAATCTTTTTAACAATATCTGTAAAACAATTTATAAAACTAGGAAGAGTAGTGTAACTCTGTAGTAGACATGCTGGTGACTGTGTTCACAATACCTGTAATACACAGTTGTAGTAAATTGAGTAGTGTGACACGGTACTGATGTGTGTGTTTACTGTGGGGTGTGCATGTGTGCAAGTGTGCCTGTGCCCAAGTGTGCATGTGTGTTAGTGTCCATGAGTGCATGTGTCCATTTCTGAATGTGTGCATTAGTATTGAAGTGCATCTCTGTCAAATATGTATTGAGACTGTAATCTGTGTTCCATGTTTTCCTCCCGTAGGTTCTGGTGCTGCTCTGGTGACCTGCAGCAGGGAACCTGAATCTTGTGCCCCAGGTACTGATGATGATGAAATGTCTGTAATGGTGCAGGAAGGTGTGTCTGGGTCCACCATTGGTCAGCCAATTGACAGTACACAGCTTTCAACCCCGTCAATGCGCACAGTCATCCTGCCGTTACATCCTTTGTCACCATTGTCCCTAGGTGATGGACAGTCTGCAGTGGGCATAGATCAGGGTAATGTGGTACCTGTGGTACATGCATCCCCACAAGGCAGCCATGAGCAGGGGCCTCCAATGGTACCACACAGATAGTCGCCCATGGGTTCTCGTGGGGGCATCCGTGGCCGTACTGCCTCTGGCCGACGTGCCCAAGGAAGTATGTCAACCTCCACTATGTTTCAAACTGTCATGCAGGCACAGGCACGTATGGAAAGGTACACCAGACAGGGTATGAGAGAGCTGAGAGCATGTCGCACAGCCATGACAGACGGCATGCGTGACGTTGCGAATGCTATCCGTAACTTCACAGATGTCGTTGACAGACGTTGTGGGGGCATAGAACAGCTTCTCCACAACCAGATGTCCATGGGCCAGGGCAATGGTGTGCGTTTGCGACGTCGACGTGGCCGTATGCCAGCAACAGCACCAGCTGGCAGTGGCTGCGGATGACAACAGGCCCACTCGCGCACCTCAAGTGCCAGCACCAGCCCCAGCAATGCTGGGTCTGTGCTGTCATCAAGACATCCCAGGAGACCACGTGCACGTGGCTCTGGACAGTCCCAACAGGGAACTGTGTCCAGTCAACACACCCCTGCTTCCGATGACAGTACCCAGTCTGGGTTAATAACGGATACGGCCCGTAGCACCCCTGCCAGGCACAGGTACCGTGTCCGTGCCCACAGACACTGATCTGGATGACCTGACAGGTGCAGTCTGTGGCTGTCCACAAAACCCTGTACATGGCAGCCATTATGTGGGACTGTGTGCGTGCTTACACACATGCAGAAACCTAACACCTAGGGCAAACACATACACACACACACTGCACCAACACTGGTCCACCCTGTACTGCTGCCCCTCACAAACACACATACACACACACATGTCAATTGGTGTTACCAGTGACTGGCTTGGGCATACCTAACCCACACCCTGTGCATATGATGACACTGTGCCACCTCCTGCATACTACAACATCGGTGCAGGTAAAGGTAAACACGTTGCTGATGCACAGGGTGACTACATAGATGTGTATAAGTAGTAACATGTTGGTAACTGTTCACTGTTCCCGTATAATTGTGTGTATATCCCAGCAGTCCTGCTGTAGTAACTGTATGAATGTCCTCAATTGTTATCTGCACCCATACTACTTAGCAAAGTGTACCAGCTGCACACCATCACATGCTAACATTGACTATGGCAATGCACATCTTGTGCTGTTATGTAGATTCAGCTATATGTATCTGTTCTGTCACACATGCATTTATACACACCCTGCTACCCACACACATGCCCACGCTCACCTGCCATTCCCATTATTTATCACCCTACATGAGTAGCTGTTGATACATGACAGGTACACATTTCAGAAGTGCACTATGTTGCTTACTACTGGCGTCCCCTTCTCTACCTGTACTCACAGGGTGCAGGCAACCTCATCAGTTGAAAGATGTAATGTGCATCAGGTACTGTAGTACCCTGATTGCCACATCAAACATGTTTCCCATACAGAAATGCACACACAGACGCATCCCACATCCACACACTTGCCACATTCAGGCTTCAGAACACTATCTAGGTATATTCGGGTACATGTGCATGTTACACTAGCATGTAACACTATAGTGAGTACTGGCAGTTGTCTGTTGTCATGTTGTCTGTATAGAATAAAATAATTGTTTGATTATCCTACTACGTTTTGTGGACATTACTTGAAGAAGTGTTACCTTACATGTGTTATTGGTACCACCACCTTCTCTTTTGTAGTTTTGTTTGTATAGGGTGCTATCAACATCACTGCCTGTAAAGGGTAATGACCACCCTGCAGTGCATAGCCCCATGTGCAAAAGCCACATCCCACCCCATCATTGTGCACACACACTAACCCCACCAACAGTAAAACACATACTTTCCATTTGCAAGATTCAAACCCATACCTAACTGTGTTATGACAGTAGAAACAGACACATTAGCAGAGTGTGCTATTTGCAGTAGTTGGAGAAATCCTTACTAATGCTTTACTTAGAGGGTGCTGACATCATCTGTGTGTAGGAGGAGGGATGTGCACCCTGTAGTGTGTTCTCCCAGTTGGCAAAAGGCAGTTAAGTCTCCTAGCATTGTGCACACACATAAACCCCACTCATACTAACACACATACATTCCCTTTGCAGGATTCAAACCCCTACCTAACGACACTGGAGAAAGATGCATTAGCAGAGTGCGCTATGCGAATTACTGGAGGACTTTACTACAGGTAATATAGTTATACAGTCCTGACATCATCAGTGTTTCAAAAGAGGGATCTGCATCCTGTACTGTACTGTCACAGTTGCTAATAGGGACATTTCCCACACACACATCGATGTGTTTGAGGTTTGCATATGTGGGGGATCCAGTACTCCAGTGTGATTAGTATATGGTTTGATTGCAACAATGAGGGATATACTCCCAGTGGTGAGCAGTTTGTACTCATGTTTGTGATGATCAGGTCTAGTATATCTGCCCCTCTTGTGGGAAGGTTGGTTACCTGTTCCATAGCCAAAGAATGTCTGATCTATGGGAACCTTAGAGCTTGGGTATTGTGGCTTGTGTAATGTTCACAGTCTATGTTTGGGTAGCTGACGTCACCCAGTATGATGGTGTTTGCAGAGTAATCTAAACTCTCCTGTGTCAGCATGAAGGCTGTGTGGGAGTCCTGAGTTTGAGAGGGTGCTGTAAGAGCTCCTCTGTGTCTCTTTCCATGTGGTCCAGGGAGGTACGTCTCAGGTTGTTTGCACCAGCATGGACAATGTCTGCCTCATAGTTGTACTTGCTGTGGAGTGACCTGTGTGCCTGTGTTATGTGGCACATTCTATCACCCGACAGGTAGCTAACTGTGACCCTCACCTTGCTCTGTCTGGAGGTGGCACGCCTGTCAACAGCTCATGTCAAGCAAGTTCACACCCCTCATAAATGATGTGGAAACCTTCAAAGGCCCAAGGCCTGTTGAAAATATGGACCAGACTGCAGATACCTGTATAAAGGCATTCTATGGACACATTCAGGAATGCATGGATCATGAAGCCACATATGAAAGCATGACCCAATTCTCCAAAGGCAGATGTCCTGGGTGCTGGACACCAGCCATAAACACACTATACAATAGAAGGATGACGCCACTACATGATACAACAACCTCCCAAAATGTGAAGGCACCACTGATGAGTATTGGAAGACAACTACAGGCACCCATATGATTGTCTAAGGCCATCTTTGAGAGAGGATTCCACAAGCCACTGAGGATAATCACAAGGCTGCCTGTAGTTATGTTAGTAACCTGGGTGGTACTACCCAGATATGCTCAGAGGTAATCCAAGATGTCACACAAAATACAAAACACACAGACATTCCCATCATCCTGGTGGACAGGTTCAATGCTGCCTTCTCCCCCCACCACACCAAAAGGGCAAATATGTCTCACGGCACAGTGCTGCCCCCCCTGACATCACAGATGCTCAGGAAAGAGATGCCCTTCCCAAAGCAATAAACACTGCATCAGTGGGACCAGACAGTGTCCCAGGCTGTGTCCTACATGAACCACAAGAAGAGCTACACCCAGACATAACACCACTGTTCAATCCCAGCCTTAATACACGATATGTGGCCAGAGAGTGGCATACAGCAACAGTGGTCCCTCAACATTCAGGTGGTGCCTTCATGGATCCTGGACACTACTCGCCCCATATGTCTGACTAGCTTTGTCTGCAAAGCTATGGCAAGGATCATCATGAACCTCACATATCTAGATATTGTGGACCTACAGACATGTCACCATACACAGTTTGGCTTTGTCAATGGCAAATCCTGCCTCTCAAACCTGTTTGATTTCTTTGAAACAGTCACCAAGGCCACTGTCAAGGGGAAGGAGGTCTACACAGCCTACCTGGACCTTGCATAAGCCTTGGATACAATACCCCACTTGTGCATTCTAGGGAAGCTCACCAGTGTACATATTAACCCCTATGTCACTATGGGTATTGCACAATGGCTCAAGGGCAGAACACACATGGTAGAATTGCTGGAGCCATGTCAGCCTCCAACCTGGTACAAGTGGTGTCCCACAAGGCACAGCCCTGGGAGCTGTCATGTTCATTATATATTTATCATAGGTACAGGCCAACATGGAAGTACTGTGGCTCAGCAAGTCGCAGGTGACTGCAAACCGGACACCATAATCAACTCACCAGCTAACACACGCATCCTCCAAAAGGGACTCTTGCAAACACACGACTTGTGCCACAGCCATGGCCTCAACGTGAATGACAGAAAGCGTATAGTCATCCCCTTTGTCAAACACAAAGTGACCACAACATACCGCATATGTATTAATCCATTAAGTGCAGACGAAGGAATTATGGACCTTGGGGTACACAGGTTGATAGCATTCTACCATTTGACAACAACATGGACAAAGTGGTTAGGTAAGCATGTTATATGGGCCACATCATCATGGGATCCACATGTAGATCAGGGGAGGACATTGTGCCCCTTTACTCATCCATCATCATGCCCATAATTGACTATGATGAACCTGTCGGCATGCACCTTACCAGACACCTGCAGCAACTGGAGATACCACATATGTACCTCAACAAGGGGATCAAAGGGCTCAAACAGATGCCACATACTGACTGGTTAAAGTAACAGCAGATCTACTCAGTGACATACTGCCTCTTCATAGGCAGTCTGTGCCTGACATAGAAGGCCAGGTCATACCCTCACTTAATGGCCATGCTGCATCTCAGAATATCCAGGTCCCACCATGATACATGCTGGAAATACATGAACCTCAGGAGTGATATACATAGGACATGCTGGAGGGGCACATTCACAACTCAGAGGCTCCCTTCATTCCTGAATATTATCCCAATAGAGGTTAGGCAGACTGACTCAGTGACTATCTTCAAGAGTGATATTAATGACTGGATGTGACATTGTAGGGTTACCCTGGGTATCACTTATGTGTCACTGTGAGACAGAGGCACAGTATACTAACCTTGGAAAAGGGCATAGCAAGACAGATTCACAATGCATGTTGAAAGGCACACACATTCTGGCTAGGTGGATACATGCCCTGGGCAGACATCCCTGTACGAACCTATGGACCTATGTATCTTTTTCACCATTGGCCCTATGTGCTGTTAATCACCAATGTAATCTCAATACTATGGTAGCATGTGCAAAGGTCAGTTGTCAGTCACCTCTATGGTACAGTTGTGGAATATGTGTGTCATGTAGTAATGTCACAGCTGCCACATGTACACAGTCAACCCTATCCCCTACCCATGGATGTACATCACATGTATGAGATGGAAACACATGGCCAAACTGTGGACTAAGCACTCTGAACCCAGTACTGGCATAACGTGTCTGGTGGCATGACATACTACAGTGACAGCAATACAAATCTGATGTGGACCTACACGGACAGCAATACAAGCATGGAAACACAACAGGTCAGTTGTGAAGCCTAAGGATAGCATCCTGCATGACTGGCAGACATCTCTGCAGCTGGCACACAGGCATACATTAGGCCTGCACACAGCACGCATAACACATAGCACACAAATCCTGTGTGTCAAACAAGCACAGTCTGTACAGCTATACAACACTACTGCCGCAGTTGTGTTAGGTACTTTTGTTGTCCAGTACAGTGAGACAATGATCACCAGGCTGGAAAAGGTGTAGGTCACAGTGATATGCTCATGGGGCACTATGGTTCACCACATAACACAAACATACAAGTCAGTCAGATGCATGGACACATATGACTCAGTCATTTTCCATGCCACCACAGCTGATGTGGGATGTCCCTCACTGGGATACATGATAGGGAACATGGAAGGGATCACTGAGCAAGTGACACAGGCTGGTAGACCCCTGACCTTGGTTGGCATCAGACCCTCACCAGGGATTCTGACAAATTACTGAATGCTAATGAATTAGTGTAGCTACAACACCCTAGCTGAATGGTTCTTAGCATGCAGTCACTGCATTGCTATGGAATACTGTCTTACCACTCCCACAACAGGTGAAAACATGCAGCTCCTGTACATCAACAACATGTAGACTATATGCCCCAGACCAGGTGTGCATCCCTCACTACTAGGCTGATAGCATCTACATCTCACACTGTATATAAACATCCCACATTCAGCACCTGCACAGAAGACCACGGTCATAATGTTACCCTGTGCAAATACCATGTATTCACATGTGGCAGGCATCACACATGGTAACTATTGAAGGTCACAGGTACATATGTGTATTTGGCACACACATACATCATGTGTGCATTGCCATAACTGGTTTAATCAATGTCATGCATTATTGTGAGTGACAACCCACACACATGGGCATTCTGTGTGTGCAAAACACACGTGGCATGTCTGTAATCAAAAGCCATACATAATTGTGATATCGTTTAGAAAGGGGTATGTGCATCCTGTAGTGTGTTTTCCCAGTTGCCAAAAGGGGGATATCAATCATACACACTTACTCCCCCCCTCTCTTCGCACACACTTGCTGGATTCAAACCCCTATCTAACTATGTTATGACACTAGAGACAAACGTATTAGCGCAGCATGCTAGTCGCATTACTGGGCGATTTCTTTTCCCCTGATATACTTATAGGGTGCTGACATCATCAGAGTTTAGAAAGTGGAATGATCATCCTGTGGTGTGTTTTCCCAGTTGCCAAAAGGGATGTTTTTTTCATACACACTTACTTATCCCCCTTCACACACACTTGCCACCTGCTGGATTCAAAACCCTACCTAACTATGCTACGACACTAGAGACAGACGCATTAGCACAGGGCGCTATTTGCATTACTGGGATATTTCCTTTCCCCTGATATACTTATAGGGTGCTGATATCATCAGAGTTTAGAAAGTGGAATGATCATCCTGTGGTGTGTTTCCCAGTTGCCAAAATAGATGTTTCTTTCATACACACTTACTCCCCTTCACACACACTTGCCACCTGCTGGATTCAAACCCCTACCTAGCTTATGACACTAGAGAAGGACGCATTAGCACAGCGCGCTATTCGCATTACTGGGAGATTTTCTTTCCCCTGATATACTTATAGGGTGCTGACATCATCAGAGTTTAGAAAGTGGAATGATCATCCTGTGGTGTGTTTTCCCAGTTGCCAAAAGGGATGTTTTTTTCATGCACACTTGCCACCTGCTGGATTCAAACCCCTACCTAACTATGTCAGGACACTAGAAACGGACGCATTAGCACAGTGCGCTATTCGCATTAGTGGGAGTTTTCTTTTCCCCTGATATACTTATAGGGTGCTGACATCATCAGAGTTTAGAAAGTGGAATGATCATCCTGTGGTGTGTTTTCCCAGTTGCCAAAAGGGATGTTTCTTTCACACACACTTGCTGGATTCAAACCCCTACCTAGCTTATGACACTAGAGAAGGACGCATTAGCACAGCGTGCTATTTGCATTACTGGGAGATTTGCTTTCCCCTGATATACTTATAGGGTGCTGATATCATCAGAGTTTAGAAAGTGGAATGATCATCCTGTGGTGTGTTTTCCCAGTTGCCAAAAGGGATGCTTCTTTCATACACACTAACCCCCCTTCACACACACTTGCCACCTGCTGGATTCAAACTCCTAACTAACTATGTTAGGACATTAGAGACAGACGCATTAGCGCAGTGCGCTATTCACACTACTGGGAGACTTCTTTTCCCCTGATATACTTATAGGGTGCTGACATCATCAGAGTTTAGAAAGTGGAATGATCATCCTGTGGTGTGTTTTCCCAGTTGCCAAAAGGGATGTTTCTTTCATACACACACACTTACCCCCCTTCACACACACTTGCCACCTGCTGGATTCAGACCCCTACTTAACTAGGTTATGACACTAGATTTCTTTTCCCCTGATATACTTATAGGGTGCTGACATTATCAGAGTTTAGAAAGTGTAATGATCATCCTGTGGTGTGTTTTCCCAGTTGCCAAAAGGGATGTTTCTTTCATACACACGTACTTGCCACCTGCTGGATTCAAACCCCTACCTAACTATGTTATGATACTAGAAACAGACACGCTATTCGGATTACTGAGAGATCCCTTTTCTCCGATATACTTATAGGGTGCTTATATGATCAGTGTCTAGAAAGAGGAATGAGCATCCTCTGGTGTGTTTTCACAGTTGCTAGGAGTAACATTTGGACCAAGTGTGTGAGCATGCCCAGTTCAGCCTTCCCATGGCATGCTGTGTGAAAGATGTCTCATTTATCTAAGTGTGTGAGCATGCCCAGTGTGGGCTTTACATATGTTGAACTCTGCAGCCCATCACATTTGTGGATGAGTGTGACCTTCAACAAATACCTCCAGTTTATGGTTTTGTGTTCTGTGCCATGTTGTGTAGTTACTGTCCAAATGCTTTTTGTGTGAACAAAACAGGGAGTATACTGTGCCTGCAGGTTTTGCATGGGATACTTTGCACACAATTGTCAACATCCGTTCATACTGACCTAACACTATAGCACTGTATAGTGTAGTGTTTCAGTACTTTCACTGTGGTGATCAGTATCCTGGGCTTTAGTCCTATCACCGCTTTACATTTCCATAGTGTGCACACCAGCCTGGTTAGGGTCCAGTTGTGCACATCTGCACAAAGGCGGTGCCTCTACAGACCCTGGTAATTACTGCCCCATAAGCTTAACAAGTGTAGTCTGCAGATCTATGGAGAGGATCATAATTGAGCTCATAAACAAAGATATAGGGGACATGCAGACATTGTACCCATCCCATTTTGGCTTGGTCAAGGGCAGATCATGCCTTTTGTACTGGGTTGACATCTTCAAAATGGTCACTTAGGCCATTGTTGGGGAAAGGCAGTCCATACAGCCTAATTTGGCCTTGCAAACACTTTCAACACAATACCCCACTCAGGTATTGTGGGAAACCCTAACAACTGAAATGTAAACCCATATGTCACAAGATGTGTTGCAAACTGGCTTAAGGACGGGACCCACAGGGTTAGAGTTGCTGGTACTATGTTAGACTCCAGGCTGGTCACAGGTGGTGTCACACAGGGCTCAGTCCTTGGCCCCCATTGTTTGTCATGTACTTCCCAGAAGTACAGGCCAACATGGAAGGACTTTGGATGACAATGTTTGCAGATGACTGCACACTGGGCGCCATAGTGGACAGTGCATCAGACACGGATATCCTTCAGAAGGGACTCACAGTAACTGATAGCTGGTGCCAGGGCCATGGCCTGAAGTCAAAGTGCACAACATGTGTAGACATACCCTTCAGGAAAAGCAAGGTAACCCCAAGCTACCATATAGGTGGCAATCCTCTAAGCACAGAGGAAGTTATCATGGACCTGGGGACCCAGGTTTACAGTCGCCGTTCTTCTGAGACTCACGCTGCTAATGTGGCTAGAAAGACCTTCTACATTGCCCACCTGATCAGGATGGGATTCACATCCAGATCTAGTGGGTCATTGTTCCCCTGTACTCTTCACTTATCAGACCGGTGGTCGCGTAGAATGCCCTATTCTGGCTGTATCTCACCCAACATCTGCAGCAATTGGAGACACCCTGAATGTCCCCCACCTAAAGGATCAAGGAACCCCAACAGCTGTCATATGCTGCCAGATTGAAGACACTCCCACTCTATTCACTCACATACAGTCTGCTTAGAGGTGAAATGTGCCTGACATGCGAGGCCATGTCCAAACAGGGATTGATGGACATGCTCCACCTCAGAATCGGCAGATCCACCTGAACCACTAGTGCAGGTGACTTACACCTTAGCAGGGATGTACGTTGGACATGTTGGAGGGATGGAGTTATCACCCGGAGACTCCCTATGCTGTGGAATACAATCCCGGTCCATGTGAGGAAGAGCACCTTGCTGCCTGTGTTCAAGAGGTATCTTGACCTGTGGATGGAAGGTCATACGTTTAACCCGGGGATCATCACTGTGTCACTGCTGGAGAGAGACATGACAAAATAATGGGCACAGTACTGTTTCCATATAAGGGGTGGTGTATGCCAATGAACTCTGTGCTAGGCTTATACCTGCCTTAGGGAAGATAGCCTAGTATAAACCTATGTACCTATGAACCTATCTGACCATGTTGCATTATGTTCAGATGTGAACTACTTACAACAGCCTCATCCAACATCAGTAGTGTATTCCACAACATGGGTGTACATTGGCAAACACGACCTAGGCCATTTCTAATGCTAGTCGGAGAGTGTGTTTGTCCATCAACACATTGTAAGTGTAGTTTGCCATGACATATGTCTTGTTTAGTATACTGTGCCTCTGTCTACCTGTGACAAAACATTAATACCCAGGGTAAACCTCCCATCTCCCATCCACTCATTAGGATTCCTGTTGAGGGGACTCAACGAGTGTCTCTACGGACAACCTGTACTGGTAGTTTACTCATGCGTGGGGGTGGCTTCTGTGTTTTGGATAATGCAGTACAGCCTGTCCTAAATATGTCAGTGCTGGGGTTCAGGTCCCTCATGTGCATAGCTCCCTGCCATTCAGATTGTATAAGGTGCAGCATGTGCATTAATTCCAGCTTGGACATGGCTTTCTACATCAGGCACAGCTTGCATCTGGGTGGACAGCATGGCAGTGTGTGGAGCTGCACTCTGTTTAATCAGGCTACACATTACATGTGTTCCAGCTCTGACATATTCCTGGTGAGGTACTGTTGTGGACTTTACAGGTGCTGGATGTGTCTGCATGAGGTACACCCCACAGGGGCTGTTGTGGTCATTTCTAATGCTGATGAAAGATAACTGCAGAACCACAATGACCTCCCCTTAGCTAGATGTCAGACAGCATGGACCATGCAATCACAAATAAAAACAGGACCCTCTCCACAAAGGGAAAGTGTCCTGTCTGGTGGACCCCAGCCATAAACAAACTGTATGACAGATGAGGGTTACTAATGCAAGACAGAGCTACATCTCCAAAAGGGAAGACAGCTGTGATCAGCACTAGTAGAAAGCTACATTATCTCATAAAGACATGCAAGGTCAACTTGAGGACATAAATCACCAAAGACAATGAAGGTAACCACACTGCTTTCTTCAGTTATGTCAGACACCTGGTTGTGAACCCTCAGATATGCTCAGAGTTGGTACACAACAACATATATTCCAGTGACCTGACAGATATTGGCAACATTCCGGACAGCTTCAGTGCGATTTACCCACTCCCTCACCCCCAAAAGAAGATAGTTATCACTGCTGTATGTAACCTCACTGTCATCTTGGATGTCCATGTGAGAGCCGCACTCAGCAAAGACAAGTACACAGCATCCATGGGACCTGCTGGTATCTCCGGTTGCATGCTATGTGAACTCCAGAAGGGGCTGGACCCATATATACAACTGCAATTTAACCTTAGTCTTGCTACAGGATATGTACCTGAACACTGGCATACGGCAACAGTGGTCCCACTCCACAAAGGAGATGCCTCCACAGACCATGGCAACTACCACCACACAAGCTTAACCAGCCTTGTCTGCAAAGATATGGGAAAAGTCATTATGGAGCTCTTACACAGACACATTACTGACCTACGGACCCTTGTTCCCACCTAGTTCAGCTTTGTACAGGGCAGATCCTGCCTTTTGCCCCTAGTTGACTACTATGAAACTGTCAGTAGGGCCATTGATGAGCGCTAAGCAGTCCACACAGCCTACCTGCACTTGGCTAAGGCCTGTGACACAATACCACACTCAGGCATCATAGCCAAGCTCAAGAGCTGACATATAACAGCATATGTCGCAGGATAGATTGCAAAATGGCTAAGAAACAGAACCCATAAAGTCAACATTGCAGGTGCCTTGTCAGATTCGAAGCCAGTCACAGGTGGTGTCCCACAAGGATGTGTCCTGGGACCCTTCTTAATTGGTATTTACTTTTCAGATGTGAAAGCAAACATAGGGGGGTTGTGGCTGACTAAGTTTGCAGATGACTGCAACCTAGGCACCATAGTGAATACATCAGCCGGCACACACATACTACAGAATGCCGTCACAAAGGCGGATAGCTGGTGCCAGACGCATGGCCTGAAACTGAATGCAACTGATGTGTATTCATCCCCTTTGGGAGGAACAAAGTACCCACAGATCAATACACAGACAGCAACCCACTGAGCACAGACAACAAATCAGACACCTGGGGACACATGTAGATAGTGACATCTCTTTGACACCCCTGTTGCCAAAGTGGTTAGGAAGACTTTCTATCTTGCCCACCTTATCATGGAGGGTATTCCATCAAGATCATAGGAGGTCATTGTTCCACTATCCTTCTCCCTTATCAGGCCCATGATTGAATACAAAGCCCCATATGGTATGTACCTCGCCCAGCAATTGCAACAGCTGGAGACACCCCAAATGTACCTACCATGAAGATCAGGGTTCTTCAACACATGTCATATGCTTCCAGAATAGAGGAAATCCAGCTTTGTTCAGTGTCATACCGCATACTTACAGGTGACCTATGCCTGACATACAAGACCATGTCCAATCAGGATTTGGTGGACATGCTCCACTGCAAGCAATCCAAATCCACCAGAGCCATGAGAGCTGAGGATTTGAACCTCAGCACATACATGTATAGGACATGCTGGAGGGACAGAGTCATAACTCAGAGGCATCTCACACTCTAGCAGAGTATCCCAGTTCATGTTTGACAGAGTCCCTCACTGACTCTCTTCAGGAGACATCTGGACAACTGCATATGAGACAGAGGCACAGACTAGACAGAGGCACAGTCATGTTATTCAATTACGTAAGGGGTCATAATGTGTTACTACTAAGTCAGAGGCACAATATTCAGAATCTATTCTATACACTTATTACCACTATAAGGTGGCAATAGCCACATCACTATGGCTAGGCTTATACATGCACTAGGGCAGATAGCCTAGTAGTAGACTATGACACTATGAAACACCGGTGTATGTGTAGGTATTGTCAATCAAACACTATGATGTGGTTTCGGGGGCTTGATATCTCCCTGTATTCCAACATTGTTTTGTCTATTCCTTCTAGCATGTCTAGGGATCAGTTGCTAGTGTCCTCTCCTGCTCAGCTGGTGAACCTGGGAATATTGAGGCAATGTTACACTTGCCTCATGTACACTGACAACCCTCTCCTTCTCCCATAAAACACACATACATGTGAGAGATGCAACTATATAGCCAAAGTGGAGGCTGAGCTCTCTCAACATAGGACTAGCAAGACCAGAGAGAAGGTGAAGCTAACCACACACATCACAAATCCAGTCTCACATGGCACTATCACAACTTAAGATCATACACATAGACACACAGAGACATACTCGGAGGCTCTGATCAGAATTCTACCAAAACGGCAGTGGCCACCACAGCAGACACTCACACAACTGCCTCCAAAGGGCACAGCACATGCAACACATTGACCACAGAGTCGGTGTGCCAAACAGTCACAGCCCTTAAGGCCAAACACAATGCCAGACACACTTGTCATAGGTGACTCCATAGTCAGACACACTGACGTCCCGCCACCAGATCGGGTGCGGAGGAGGTCACAGTAAGCTGCCTATCGGGCACTGGAATCCACCACATAATGCAAGCACTCAGGTCACTCCACTGCAAGTACAAGTCTGACCCAGTCATTATCCATGCTGGTGTGAACGACCTGAGATGTACCTCCCTGGACTACATGGAAAGAGACATAGAGGATCCCTCTGATTATGTAGGCCAGGCAGGTGTGACCCTGACCTTCAGCAGTATCCTACCTTCACCAAGTATGATGCCACATAAACAGAGACAAGATGATCAGCTGTAATATTTTGCTTAAACTATGGTGTCATTCAAAGGGGGTCCAATGTCTGTCTGCCTGGGATGACATGCTGGACAGGCCACGGTGATTTGCAAGGGATGGCTTGCACCTGTCACCCCTGGGCTTCCGGATTTCGGATGATGCTCTTGCCACCCCCATTGTGCCTTTTTTATGCAAGATTCCGATTCTACACCTACCACCCTAGAACACAGTAAAGGAAAGACACTAAGGGTAATGCTGCTCAATGCCAGAGGTCTCAACCTCAAGCTGCACACACTCTATGCCCTTCTCAGTATGTAGCACATTGATGTCTGTGCTGTGCCTGAAACCTGGTTCACAGCTTCTGACAGCACCCCGGCACTATCGGGTGTTACCTCATATCATGCGTTCCGGCACCAGAATCCGGACAACACCAAGAAGGATGGTGGGTGTCCATATTCATCAAGGACACCCTCACCTCATGGTTGGTGGCAACACACGATGCATCGGAGACCATCCAGGTGCCAGTGACCGTAGGCAAGACTGCTCTGCAGTTTGTAGCATGTTACATGCCACCCTCTAAAACTCAGGTACCTCACACAGCTATCCTGCAAACACTGAAGGGGATAAATGTATCTCCAAACACCATCCTACTGGGTGATTCCAACTATCCACATATAGACTGGGATCACTAATCAAGCCACAACACTCTAACACAAAGGTTCCAAGAGTTCATACACTCAAATGCCATGGAACAACTGGTCCCAATCCCCACAAGTGGAGGCAACATACTAGAACTCATCATCACGAACATGGGGTCACACTGTTCAACACCAGAAGTATACCCATCATTGGTGAGATCATATCATGGACTACTCTCAGTGCGAGTCCACATCCCACCCACACCCCAGATAGAAAAACAAACAGTGAAGACCTTCTCAAATGCCGACTTCACATTTCTAAGGACTGGTGTGGTCTCTTTCAAGGTCCCCAAGCCAGCGGACACCATTACCCAAGCCACTGTATCACTTGGAAATGCCTTCTACCAGCACCTCCAGGACTGCATGGATCAGGCAATCCCAAACAAAACAAAGACTCTTTGTACCACAGGCAAGCATCCAGTCTGGTGGACCCTAGCCATAAACAAGCTCTACAACACAAGGAAGGAGATACTACGAGATAGAGCGTAATCCGTAGGAGGGAAGACACCCCTGCTCATTGTGAGTAAAACACTGGGTTCCCCCATACAATCATCCGAGGCAAGTTTTGAGAGTAAACCCACTCAGGACTCAAGGGACAATCATGAGGCCTTTTTTACCTATGTTTGAAACCTGGGAGGGAAGTCCCAGATATGCTCAGAATTAGTTCGGAATGATGTAGATATCACTGCACATACAGACATTGCCAACATACTGGCTGACAGGTTCAGTGCAGATTTCTCCCCCCCCCCCCAACTGGAGGGGTATCTACACCAGAGGATTGTAGCCCCCAAAACATCTCCAATGCTGGGGTGGGAACTGCTCTATCCAAGGCGGAAAACACTTTATCCATGGGACCAGATGGTGTCCCCAGTTGTGTGCTCCATGAACTCAATGAGTAATTACACCCGCAGTTAGAGCAGCTGTTTAATCTTAGCCTCACCTCAGGATATGTGCCCAAGGAGTGGCATACGGCAATGGTGGACGAACTTCACAAAGGAGGTGCCTCCACCAACCCCAGAAACTACCATCCCATCAGCTTGACAAGCCTGTTCTGCTAAGCTATGGAGAGGATCATAATGGGAATTATAAATGAAGACATAGGGGAACTGCAGACATTGGATCCAATCCAGTTTGGCTTTGTCAAGGGCAGATCATGCCTTTTAAACTTGGTTGACTTTTTCAAGACAGTCACCCAGGCCATTGACGTGGGCAAGGCAGTCCACACAGCCTACCTTGACCTGGCAAAGGCTTTCGACACAATACCCCACTCAGGTATCATTGAAAACATCACCAGCTTAATTGTGAACCCATACATCACAGCATGGGTTGCAAACTGGCTAAGTGACAGAACACACAGGGTCAAGGTTGCTGGTGTCATGTCACACTCCAGAGCTGTCACAAGTGGTGTCCCACAGGGCTCAGTCCTGGGCCCACATTTGTTCAGCATCTACTTTTCAGAAGTACGAGCAAACACAGGAGGATTATGGCTGACAAAGTTTGAAGATGACTGCAAACTGGGAAGCATAGTTGGAAACTCATCTGACACAGACATCCTTCAGAAGGGTCTCATAGACATGGATAACTGGTGCCAGAGCCATGGCCTTACATTAAACACTAAACAATGCATAGCCATACCCTTCAGGAAGAACAAGGTTACCACTAGTTCCCATCTAGGTGGCAATCCTCTAAGCACAGAGGAGGTTATCAGGGACCTGGGCACCCAGGTTGACAGTAACCTTTTGTTTGACACTCACATTGCCAGGGTAGTTTGGAAGACCTTCTACAGTGGCCACCTCATCATGCAGGGATTCACATCTAGATCAGGGGAGGTCATTGTTCCCCTGTACTCATCACTCATCAGACCAATGATTGCATACAATGCCCCATTCAGAATGTATCTGACCCAACACCTGCAGCAATTGGATGGGCCCACAAATTCCTCAACAGGAGGTGAAAGGGTCTCAAACATATTTCTTATGCTGCCCGACTGAAGGAATTCCAGCTGTATTCAGTCGCTTACCATCTGCTCAGAGGTGACCTGTGCCTGACATACAAGGCTATGTCCATCCCATAATTAATGAACATGCTTCACCTCAAGACCTCTACATCCATCAGAACTACAAGGGCAGGAGACTTAAACCTCAACACAGATATTAATAGGATGTGCTGGAGGGACAGATTCATCACCCAGAGAGTCCCTATGCTGTGGAACAACATCCTGGTACATGTGAGGTTGAGCACCTCACTGGCTTTGTTCAAGTGAGATCTTGACCAATGGATGGGAGATTGTAGGTATACTCCAGGGATAACCTCAGTATCACTGCTTGACAGAGGCACAGCAAAATAATGGGCATATTATCCATCAAATTGAAGGGGTGGCAGAAGCCACAAAACTCTGGGCTAGGCTTATAAATGCCCTAGGGCAGATAGCCTAGTATGAACCTATGAACCTATGAACATAGGCCTGGGGCAGTTCCTGCTATTAGGACAGTGGTCTGCAGCAAGCTATATAGTAGTAGTCAGTTTTAGTCATTGGTTTTTGACCATGGCTATTCCATGTTGCTTCTTGTTGTGGTACAAACATGGGTGTGTGGTTATCCATGCCATTTATTGCTAGTCACCCTCATTTTTATCTTGTACCATGTTTTTGCACATGTACATCACTGTATGAGGTGTGACCTGGTAGTGTCAGGGTGCTTATGTGGGCTTTGACCCTGTTTTCTATTACAGCACTGATATCTACATTCTCTATACTGTGTGTGTTTACACTGCACGCATCTTGATGTTTATACTTCTGGTATTGGGTAGCATTACATCTAGGTTCCTATCCCTTGTGGTACCCATGAGGTGGGTTTGTGTTTTTGTGGTTTATGATTGTTGAGGGTGGATGTTAGTTGGGGTCCTCAGGTGTGCATATGGTACATGATATTACATTACTTAACACATGGCATTCATGCCTCAGGTGGTGCTGCAGGGCCGCCTCTGTCAGATGCACATACTACACTCCCTGTACATGTTTGGAAGCAGGTTGTGTCATGTTAGGCATCCCTGTTACTGTATGAGTGAGTCAGAGCGGGTATCAGTCCCAGTGTTCCTACTGACCAAGTGTATGTGCTATGCGTTGCCTCTTTGCCAAGGCCAGGGCATACTGGGCACGCCTCCTTCTGCCTACTGGGACAAGGTCAGGTTGTTCCTCCTCCGAGTCACCCCCTGCCTGTGGTGGCCTTGGCAATGGTGGGGGGATGTTTGGCCCAGCCCTGTGCTGGTCCTGCTGCAGCTGTTTCCGCAGGATCATATTATGTAGCATAGCACATATCATGATCATTTGGGTACATGTAGTTGGTGTATACTGCAAGGCTCCACCGGATGTGTCCAGACACTGGAACCGTGACTTGAGCAGCCCAAACACACACTCTATGACATTACGTGTTTGTGCGTGCGCCTCATTATGGCGTTCCTGTTCAGGTGTGTGTGCATTTCTGATGGGTGTCATCAGCCACGGCTCAAGTGCATAACCTGCATCCCCCACTAGGTGTCCGTGTGGGAAGTCCCCATTGGCAAATGATTGGTACAGTTGCGTCAGATGCCAGATATGGGAATCGTGGTAGCTCCCACGGCAGCCAGCCCACACATTCATTATTATGCCCTGGGCATCACACATGACCTGGCAGTTGATGGAGGGGTATCCCTTGCGGTTAATGTAGGCTCTACCCTGCTCACTGGCTGGTGCTTTGATGCGTATGTGCGTGCAGTCTATTGCACCCAGCACCTCAGGGTATCCCGCTATTTGCTGGAAGAGACGCATATTGCTGGCCACAACCTCACGGTCATTAGGGACATATATATGATCACTGACATGTGCTGACATGGCATCCAGGAACTGGTGCAGTACTCTGGAGGCTGATGCCTGTGATATCCCCATCATATCACCAGTTGGTCTCTGGAAGGTACCTGTTGCTAGTATTCTTAGGCCAACACATACCTTGGTTTCCACTGGGATGGGTTCCCCTCTGTTGGTTCTGTGTGTGAGATGTGGCCTGCACAGCTCAACAATCTGCTGCAGAAGGTCTCTGTCCACTCTGTAGCGCTCTACTATCTCCAGCTCATGTAACCCATGGTAGGTGACCCTGGGCCTGTATACTCTTCTCCTTCTCCTCACTCTGGGTTGTCTGTCAGCATCTGCATTGTCACCACCCTCAGCAATTCGCCTATGCCTGATTATAATAGCTATGGCAGCCCCTAGCATTTCTGCTCTGAGTTCAGCTTTTTTCAGTTTTCAATTCTGATAGCTTAGTTTCTGGCAGTATCTCTTGTGAGAAAAAGCCTGCACTGCTCTTTGCAGTGTTTTAAGTGCTGGGTTGGGCTTCTAGTCTGCCTGTGTAATTGCCTGCTTCTAATTGTTTCCACCAATTAACTCCAGCAGTATCTTCTGGCAGTTTCCCTGTATTTTAGTTGTTTCCTGTTTCCTCTCTGTTTCCTGAGGAGGAGCAATGTGCACACCAGCTTAAACACGCTCACAGTCACTTAAACGCGCGCACACATCCCTACACGGTGTTACACGCGCGCACACATCCTTACACGGTGTGAGCTTGGCTGATTCATGTTAAAATGCACGCACACTGCCTTACACACGTGCACACCCGCGCAAACCGTTGTAAACGGTTTGCAACACGCTCCCACATGTTGAACCTGCCTTACACGCACGCACACGCGCACATGCACGTATTTCAAGAAACTTTGAGTGTAGGGATAGCGTATACCCTCAATTTCTTGACTTTCCTAGTGTTCTGTTGGGACACACCTCCCTCCCTGATGTCTGTCTGTCATCTCTTACCTTACATTGCCCTCCAATCTGGTACATTTATTACTATCCTTCCCCCCCGTGATGTCACCTTCCTCTTACTCTGTTCCTCCCCATTCTCTAATTCTTACACTACTCAGAAAGTGCTCATTACCTATGTGGCAGTGTGATTCAGTATTGTAAGCCTCATTTACATGGGATTGCCTAGTAATGACTAGTTACATGTCTTACACGGAGCTTCCCCCCCTTGACAACCACTAAACGGAGGCCATATTGTTTTTGGTCTGCAAGTCCCTCCATTGATATTCCATGTAATACATAAATCCCACAACTCTGGGCTTATAAGCTTCGGTTTTTAGTTTTAGGTAGCGCACCCCGTTTGCGCGGGTCTGCGCTGCAGTTAAACCCAGAAATCCCGTGAAAAAAAAAAGTTATATAACTTATTTTTGCAACAGTTTTTCATGCCAATGGCCACATATTTGGCCATTGGCATGCTTAATGAAACATATGCACCCTTTATTTGGAGCTGACATAGCTCCGTTTTTAATTTTGCAGAAATGTACTCAGTTGTCAGCTGAGTACATTTCTGCAGCTAACACGTCCGTTACACGGACTGGTTTCGGCTTCGTGGATCGCTCAAATACCTCATTTGCATATCTTTAAGCTGCAAATGAGGTATTGAGCATTTCCACGCCCAGTCCGTGTAAGAGACGTGTTAGCTGTCTCTTACACGGAGATTTGGGCTGTTCCTGAATCGGGAGGCTTACACGGAGGCTTACACTACTCTTGAACTCCGTGTAAGCCTTCCTGAATCTGGTGAATTTGCATGTACTGCATGCTTCCCAATTTTTCTACTTTGCTTGGACAAGCAGCCTGCATCACTGAATGCAGTATCTGTATCTATAAATTATATGCAGCCTGCTGGCATGATACATGTGTATACTGCCCTGCGTAACACACCTACATGTGCACCTACTGACTAGATGACCCTTTAAGAAGTCTCTTAGCATGAACTGGAGGTATGTATTGTACTCAGAGAAACCACCACTCTCTGTATTTACTGACTAGCTTATCCTTTGGAAGTCCCTTCATATGAACTGATGATGTATGTTAGACATGTGCCATATGTGAGAATCATGGGTACTGCCAGGGTGGTGCATGAAACATTATATATAATGCCTTGTCCATTACATGCATCTCACATTTGAAGGAGTAGAAGCCCTTCCAATTGTTATATCTCAGTCCCTGAGAATGGCAATGTGTGTGTGTGTGTGTGTGTGTGTGTGTGTGTGTGTGTGTGTGTGTGTGTGTGTGTGTGTGTGTGTGTGTGTTTGTGTACTTGTGTGTGTGTGTGTGTGTGTGTGTGTGTGTGTGTGTGTGTGTGTGTGTGGCTCCCAAGAGTTCAAGAAAATTGGCTATGCAGTACAATTTCCTTATAGTGGTGGCACTGTCCTCTGAGTCCTGGGGAACCAGACATATTCCTACATATAGAGATGTGCTGTAACATAATACCACTGAGCTGCTGGAGCAGAATGCACAAGGCTGACACCTATAATAGTCTAACATGTCCCCTTCTGGTTACTGGAAGGCCCCTGTAACTAAGATGGGTAATACTGCACATATGCTTGTAAGCACTGGGATAGGCATTCAATGCAGCCACTTTATTCCACCTGTGAGCAGCACAGTTTGACTACTTGTCCTGTGGTATCCCTGTCAACCTGGCAGAGGTCCACTATCTGCTGATTCATTAAGTACTGGTACATAAGGAAGTGACAGTAGCTTCTATGATAGTCTGCATGGTTGACATGCACAACAGTGCAGGCATTCCAGTGGACTCAGTTAACACAAGATGCCTAGCTATGGGTACAGATATCAGTATCATATTCATGATGAACACTCCTTATTGGTCACAATGGGTTTGCAATGTGGCACGATGCATCATCTTGTTATGTTTCTGAACTACCATCATACCTTTCAACCTCTTAGTGCAAAAAATTTGAAAAAAGCCTAAAATTACGGGGCAGCAAAGACTTAAAAATAGGGACAGATGTTATATATTGCTCTTATAAACAAGGAAAGTTGCTAGGACCTGAACTTTGCCTGCAACATAAATAGAACATGCTAGAGATACCAATATGTGTCTTAAAGGATTCTCACACTATGAAATGAGCTCCCCATCTATGTGAAACAGAGTTCACCCCTGACCATTTTTAGAAGAAACCTTGATCACTCAAAGGGAAATCACAAATTCACCTCTGGTCTGGCCCCCATGTCTCTGATGGAGATAGGTCAACAGTGAATAAATTAATCCCCAACTAACATACCGCCACCACCCATATAACCCTTAGCTACTTCTTCACTAACATACCCCACCATATAGACGTCCAAGGAACTCAGGAACAAAACTTAGATGGGTTCCACAGTTAGGCTTAAAATACATTGGTTGTCATTAACCTGGTATAAACCTATGCACCTAGAATAACAAGATTTGTGTAAGCATGGAAGTCTGAAACTCAAATGTTTATCATTATTTATTGACTTCAATTTACAGTGAATTGGCAGAAAATCACAAATTTTATGATGAAAAGACCAAAAACATGAGTCAGAATTCTGGACATTCTGAGAAAATATTGTATCCCTTGTTTACATAGGATACCTCATTTCCATATCACTTTGTGATAATTTATATGTGCTGCATACTTTCTAGTACCATATTTCATAACCGTGACTATTTGTGTCTCTGAATCACATTACTTATACTGCTTTATGCTATACATTATGCTAAACATCTAAGAATCTTTGCTATAGCCCCATAAATCAGCATAAATAAATAATCAGTCATAAAAATTCTTAGTAATAACATCCATGACAACCAAACTCTTCAGCAGACTAAAGTCATGTCCCCTAACCCATCAAAATGAAGCAAAACAAAAAACAAGAATAACACACAGGAATCTGTTATTACAGTACATCTTCCTTTCACAAAAAAACTACAGCACTAGTAAGTCATATACACCCACACACACACACACACACACACACACACACACACACACACACACACGCACACACACACACACACACACACACACACACACACACACACACATACACTCACACGCACACATACCCACACATCAAACTACAGTCTACTGAAGTAACTAAAAATCATTATTGTATACAAAATTCTACACATGAAAACATGAATAAATAGAGCCTATGGGGATTTGACATAATAAGGAAATATCTGGTAATGAGATCATGGACTGTTATATCCATCAGTACAAGATAATTGTATTTGTTATACTCCAGACTCCCATGAATTCAACTTGCACATTTTTTAATGTTCCATTTTCTTTTAATGTACATGTTTCTATACTTTTTATGTAGGTACACAACTGCAGTATTGTTCCTTTATTTTTTGAAAGGAAGGTGTGTACTGATATTTGGAAATGTTATGTCACACTTCACTTTCAGTCTCTTTCCAGGGCATAAACACATAAACACTAATTTTGTAATAGTATATTTTATTTAATTCAAACCATTTTACATTCATTTTCCTGCATTCTGATTAGGTGATTTTTTTTCATTTTAAGCATTATTTTTCTTTACTTTTTACTGCTCTGTTTCTTTTTATTTTTGTATGTTTTGAGTTTCATTTAAAAAGGTATGCTAAAAATATTGGGTAGCGCTAGTGAGCATTTTGAATTATTGTGTATTTGAATAGTTCACTTTTTTGTTTATAGTGAATTAAAGAGATTAGTTTCATAGGTTCATAGGTTCATATGTATATACTAGGTTAATGACCACTGGGGCATTTATAAGCCTAGCCGCACAACCCAGTTGTGTCCCTTGTATCTTGGGCATTCTTATCAGCCGTGACTATGCTAGTAAGGAAGTTGTTAGAGATTGTATGAATGGGCTATGCAGGTTTGGACATAGTTTACAATCTGCCTCTGTACATCAGACATGTGGGGGGCCAGTCTCAGGATGAATTTCTGATTTCCCAACCACTGGTCAAGGTTACACTTGAATAAGGTTAAGAAGGGACTCTGTTTCACGTGGATGTGGAGCCTATTCCAGAGAATGGGGGTCCTCTGAGACAGATATCTGTCTTGCCAACATGTCCTATTTATGTTGCAAGCAGAATTTAAATCCTTTGATCTAGTAGTTCTGATGCTATTCATTTTGTGGATGTGCAAAAGGTCTGAGGATGCCTTGTATGCCAGGCATAGATCACCTCTCAGTAATCTGTAGGAGACTGACTATATGGACAGGGCTTTAAGGTGATCTGTATGGGGCTATGTGTTTATGCCTTGGATTGTCTTGGTAAGCAATCCTTTGTGGACATTCCAACTGAGGTATATGTTCAAGTACACGCTGAAGGGACATTATACTCAATTATGGTTCTGAAAAGGGCCAAATAAAGTGGCGTTATGACTTTTTTGGACCTGAATGCCATGCCCTTACTTTTGAGCTGGGCAGCATGCAATGATTTTTTTATTACCTTGGCCACATGTTTGTCAAAGGCCAGAATACTATCCACATATATTCCTAGATCCCTGACTACAAGGTGAACTCATAGGACTGTCTTATTGATTGAGTCATTTCTTAATTTTATTAATTTTATTTTATATTTTATGTATTTCTTTGTTTATTTATTTTGCATTGTCATATAACATTACCATCTATTTTGTTTTGTAGTTGCATTTAGTGTTTTGTGATATATTATGGATAAGCTACAGTGCAGTGCTTTATCGCAATAACCCACAAATGGGTGTGGGTAATGCTGGATTTACCCACGGTTGGCGTGGTTTGGTCATGGGGGCTATGCCTGGGTGACCAAACAAAGCCAACCATGGGTAAATCCAGCATTACCCACATCCAGCCATGGGTTATTGCATTCATACAATGGTGTGATTAATAAGTGAAACTGCCCAGCCTGGTTTGCCAGTAGTAATGAGGACTTGCCCTGCCTGCTGAAAAACAACTTTTCCACATCTTACTGCGGTTTCCCCATACTAAGGATCTGAACCTATCCTTCCCTCTGCAACAGTCCCCCCAAGGGAACTAATTAATAAGTGAAAGCATGTACTTTATACCAATGTCTATAGACATATAGTGTGTTATATCCTAGGTTGTAAATTTACTCTCACCAGCCAGGACAGTCAGCAACCAATACTATCTGTTCCTATACCTTGTCTCCTCTTCTCCTTCTTAGACTATAGGTTATTGACTCTTATCCTATCCAACCTAAATCGTAAACTTACTGCCCCTGCACTCTTTCTTTCAAGACATTACCATTGCTATACAGCCGTTGTCCACTAGAGGGCAACAGTTTCCTTTAGACCTCCATTCTGGCCCTAATTCATTTTAACTTACAGGCTCTTGGATTCCCATATCCTGTAAGAGCTTACAATCCCACTTTTTCTACCTTTCTTCTTATATTCCTCACTGCCTATCCTCTCAGTATATTCTAACTACTATCAAGGCTTTGTGTCATCTCACTCTCCCCACCTATACTTACCTTAGCTTACTGCTCCTCTGATTGTTCTCCTAGGGTGAACTCCTCTGTGGCTCTGACCTTGCTAATATAGATCACTGTCTTCTTTTTACCACCTACTCTCTCTACCTCCTATTTGGTTAGAATACTCTGCTCCTACCCCTCTCTGTATTTCCCTAGAATTACATCTATTGATCACATCAGGACTGAACCATCTCCTAATTTAGCACAGGACCCACACCCTCCCTTTGCTGCCTAGTGTATTGCTCTAGCCAAATCTAGTCTATACCTGTCGCTATACATCCTCTTCTCACCCCCCTCCCTCTATGACATCACTTAACTTATAAATATACCTTCTCCCTTAGGATGCCATCTTTACTCTCCTACTTAGATCTAGGGTGCTGCGTGTTCCTGGCGGTGGAGTAAATAGGGTTTTAGGTAAGCTTTCTTTATGTCTTGTTTATCTGTGTTATACCATTCTTAAAACGTCCTAGAAGAAAAACTAAATGCATGCAGGAAAGGTTGAAAATGACTCATTTGGGAAAGTGGAGTAGCGGTTCTTATCCCTAGCTGTTTTCGGCGTAACTACAAAGTGTTTTTTCACATGGAATGCAAGTGCGAACGAAGCTACTGCTAGGATACTTAATGACAATGCTAGTATGCTTAGAGGCTCTTTTTTAATGTATATCTTAAAATGATAGCGTGTTTACTGTGTAGTCTTTTTGTGTAGCCTTTTCAGCTGGCCTGGTAGAGTGGTTTTTAGGAGCTTTGTATTACCGGATAAACTGTTCAGCTCTTGTAGCATGCTAACAATGCTATCGACTCTCAGCATTCTGGCGTTGTTTCAAACCAACTACGACAGTTATTGTTGCTGTATACAGCTACATGATCTGTTTTTTGCTATAGAATAGTTTATGAGAGCTGTATTGTTGTCGCATTCTATAACCTTAAATTAGACAGAATAGGTGGTGGTGCTGCGGTAGCATTGTCGCCTCACAGTAAGACACTGCCCGGTTCGATTCTCAGCTAGAGCATCTTCTGCGTGGAGACATGCATGAATGGGTGTACCTTCATTGAAGGTTGTGAGTCATGGCTGGTAACTCAGCACATAAAAATCAACTACCAATCATGAGCAGACCGGAGTTCCGCTGTGGCGACCCCTAACCGGGAAAAGCCGAAAGACACAACAACATAGCGTCTTCTGCTTGTGCACCTTATATTACCTAGCCTAAGTAGCTTACTTCCATCTACTGATTGATCAAGGATGAGTACAAACATGAAGGACTAATTTGGAGCCTTACTTTTGTAAAACAAAAACAAATAGGGGATTATATGATGATTTGAACCTTATTGTTTCTGAGCTATGTTGTTTTATATGTGTCTTGCTTGTTATCATTGATAGAGTCATAGTAATACTGGCTGTTATGACTGTACTAGTATGCTAGTTTATTCTTTACTATGCTGCAATTAATAGCCTGTGTAACTTTGTATTTTTATCTCTTTGTGTGTCTTATCACTGTCTTTCTTCTCCCTTTATATTCCCAGCTGCCAAACCTGGTTTGCCAGTAGTAATGAGGACTTGCCCTGCCTGCTGAAAAACAACTTTTCCACATCTTACTGTGGTTTCCCCATACTAAGGATCTGAACCTATCCTTCTCTCTGCAACAGTCCCCCAAAGGGAACTAATTAATAAGTGAAAGTATGTACTTTATACCAATGTCTATAGACATATAGTGTGTTATATCCTAGGTTGTAAATTTACTCTCACCAGCCAGGACAGTCAGCAACCAATACTATCTGTTCCTATACCTTGTCTCCTCTTCTCTTTCTTAGACTACAGGTCATTGACTCTTATCCTATCCAACCAAAATAGTAATCTTACTGCCCCTGCACTCTTTCTTTCAAGACATTACCACTGCTATACAGCCTTTGTCAACTAGAGGGCAACAGTTTCCTTTAGACCTCCATTCTGGCCTTAATTTATTTTAACTTACAGGCTCTCGGATTCCCATATCCTGTAAGAGCTTACAATCACACTCTTTCTACCTTTCTTCTTATATTCCTCACTGCCTATCCTCTCAGTATATTCTAACTACTATCAAGGCTTTGTGTCATCTTCACCCTCCCCACCTATACTTACCTTAGCTTACTGCTCCTCTGATTGTTCTCCTAGGGTGAACTCCTCTGTGGCTCATCCCACTCCGTTCACCCTGTGGGCTCACTCTGCTCCCCTACCCTGCCCCCAAATTCCACCCACCCCCAGTGGTCCTAAACTTATGCATAAACTGCCACATCCCTATGCATTAGCACCAACCTCTATCTCCTCCCCCTTAAAGTGCTATCACCTTAACTATACACTAATGCCAACCTCTGTCTCCTCCCCCTTAAAGTTCTATCACTCATCTCCCATCATCCATTACCTTACCACCCTATCTACAAGCATCCCTACATCCCACCTCCCTGCCTACACTAATGGTCCAAGGATACCACAAACCCTTACCTTTATTAATACTCCTAACTATACTAATTATACCCTATCTACTTACTCTCTATGAACACCATACATATCTAGGACTTCACACCCACAACAGGCAAACCTCTATTCCTACTCTTAGCTCCCCTCACAGTCTCAGCAACTTCTTCTGCCCAGCAAAGTACTTAGCAGCCAAGTTTCATAGGCTCACTCACATCTCTCATTTTAACCCAATAGCTAGAAAAACTAAGAACCTAATTTTTAAACTTTTACAACTCATCCTAAAAGTACAGGTCCACACCCTTTTAGATGGTGATATACACCCAAACCGTGGTCATACCACAATCACAGCTACACATCCTGATACACCAACTCCTACTATCACACACATGCTTACCAAGCCCCCCAACTCTCTCCTGATAGCTCATCTTAACATTCATAGCATCAATAATAAAGTTGCTCACCTGCATGCCCTTATAGATGTACATTCTTGTGACATACTCTGTCTGTCTGAAACATGGCTTAATCCATCAATACAAGACAGTGCAGTTCTACCCCCTGGCTACAATATCCTGAGACAAGACCGTAATACTAAGAAAGGTGGAGGCGTAGCCATACTTTATAAGAATACATTACAAGTTACCTTGCTAGACCCCAAACCTCCATTTTCCAACAATGCAGAGATTCTTCTAATGAAGATTCAGCTTAACAAAAGTAAAGCCATATATCTAATCTGTGTCTATCTTCCCCCAGGCAATAACATCAACACATTAGAGGCTATCCTCAGCTGGCTCTCAAGCAATTACCTCCACGAAACCATTATACTTGGAGACTTTAACATAAACTGGAACTCCTGTATATCTGAGCAGCCTTCTACTCATATCAACCTATATTTTTACCCAAACTATAACATCCCCTACCCGTACCAATAAACCTAACAACAAAACATGTACCCTTGACTGGATACTCACTAATACTCCCCAACAAAACTATAAAACAGGCACCTTCCCAGAGGACATAAGTGACCACTTGCTTAACTATCTAATCAGATCTAAAACTGAAGTTCCAAACTCAACCATCTGCAGAACTATTCACACTAACAAAAACTTTAACCCTGCTCACTTTCAAACTGAACTAAGTGCCTGTGACTGGTCACCCCTGAAACACCTCCCACCAGATAATGCAGTGAAATATTTTAATTCGAAATTTCTTTCCATTTTAGACTGCCATGCCCCATTACGCAATGTTAGAATCAGAACTAAACCAGCACCATGGCTTACCAAAACTACCAAACAAAAAATCCTCCAAAGAAATAAACAATGGGCCAAATGGTGTTCAACAAAAAGCCCCTCAGATCACTTACAATTCAGAAAGCTAAGAAACGAAACAAAAAAAGCCATATTAACCGATAAAAGAAACTATTACTACCAGCTTCAACAAACCCACCAAAATAATCCTCAAAAATTCTGGCTAGGCATCAATAACCTCCTACACCCCGGATGCGCAAGCACTCCTACTCCCTCTGGCTCTGATCACAACAATCCCATCCAAATAGCCGACTCATTTAACACATTTTTCACTGAAACAATACAATCCTTAGCCAACCAGTTATCCTCTAGCACCTCATGCTCTACCACAACCTCTACCAATAATCCTCCTCTATTTCATTTTCTGCCAGTGCCCACATCGTTCATCTTTAACCTCATCCAGAAACGTAAACCCACCACACTCTCTGCAGATCTACTACCTGCAGAATACCTGCAATAAGCTGCTAAAGTCATAGCCTACCCTATATCCATCCTCATTAACTGAACTATTTCTGAAGGAACTATCCCCTTAATCTGGAAAGTCTCTCACATTATCCCCCTGCACAAAGGTGGTAACTCCAAGGAGTTCTCCAATTACAGGCCCATAGCCATACTATCTCCTTTGGCAAAAATAATGGAGAAATGTATTCATTTACAACTGTTAACCTACCTACTTGATCACAATTTACTAGCACCCTGTCAACATGGCTTTAGACCATTTCATGGCACCACCTCTGCTCTCTTATCCTTCACTAACCACATTAATAGTAATCGTAATAATAATAATACTCTATCCTCAGCCCTTTTTATCGACCTCTCTAAAGCATTTGACATGGTAAACCACCACCTCCTCATAGACACACTTAAAAACCTGTCATTGGATGCCCTTACTATACAGTGGTTCCAATCATACCTAAATAATAGGCGACAGGCTGTACTATGGCATAATACTTTATCTTCCCACCTCCCAGTAGCCCTAGGGGTCCCTCAAGGATCCATATTGGGTCTTTTACTCTTCTCCATCTTTACAAATGACCTCCATTCAGTAATTCCACAAGCTGACTGTATCCAATATGCAGATGTCTCCACACTCATATGCTCTGCTACTTCCCAATCAAAACTTCAGTCACTAACCCAAAAGACCTTTAGCACAGTTGAAAACTGGCTCCTACAAAGGTGTCTTATCTTAAACCCCCAAAAAACTAAAATGCTACTATTCACCCCCATTCTCAGAACTTCCCCACTTAACTTTACTAATACTTCAAATGGAACTATATGTCTCCTGAGCCAACCACCAAACTACTTGGAGTACTAATAGATAATAACTTGTTTTTTGAACCTCACATTAATAACGCCATAAAAACAGTAAATAAGAAACTAGGTTCCCTCTACAAAATCAAACCCTTTCTAACTCCTCTAGCAAGGGTCACCATTGCTCGCACCCACCTTATCTCTACCTTGCTCTATGCCTCCCCTATCTATGCCAAAATATGCAGAAGTAATCTGAATAAACTGTCATTTTCCTACAACAATATTGCCAGATTTGCAGCTGGGTCCTCCTATAGAACTCATCACTGTATCAATCTGAATCATCTTGGATGGTTAGAGTTGCCAAATCTAATACTTTTCAATAAACTAATAGTAGCCCATAAGATCCTGTATCTACCTGAGAATGCACCCATACTTACATCCCTAGCTATCCCCTATAACAATCTCAAAACCTTACGCTCATCTAGTAAACTACTTGTACAAATATCTAAATCTAACAACTCAGCTGGTGACACCCTGTTCTCTAATACAGTAGGTAAAACCTGGAACAGCTTTCCAAGTTAGCTAACCTGAATATCCTCAGTTAGCCTATTTAAAAGCAAGCTTAAACCCTACCTCAAATCACACTGGCTATGCCCCTGTGATAACCCAGACTAACCACCATAACCTTATCTAGACTCCCTTGATTCCTAGCCTCTAATGAACATGATCTTGTGTTTACTCGCTGATAATAGTGTGTTTGACCATTCTGAGGATTTTCTCATGTAAATATGTATATATTATTGAATGACCAAACATTTTCATATAAGACCACAACTCCTGAGAGACTGAACACTATAATTGTATGCTTGTATTTTGCTTTTGTAGACTCTATCCATTTAACACTACTGTTTATTCTTTTTGGTTTTTGTGTGACCTTAGTATCTATAATATCTCTTAGATATAATTGCTATTATTAACTCAAACTACTGTTGTATCTAGGTTATTTTTACATAAGGTTTTTTTTCCCTACTGGAATACAGAATATAAAATCCTAGGTATGTAATATGTTATAAAGTTTTGTAATGTACCAATTTCTACTGTAAATATCTTGTCTTGTCCTATTTGGTTGTTATTTGTGGAGCTGTTCTCCCTGGGCCTCCACTGAAAATGGACATATATCCAGCTGGACTAGCCCGGTCAACAAATGTAAAATAAAATAAATAAATAAATAAAGTGTTAGTTTTGTGTTGTGTTATGTTTGTGTTGCTGTTATTTAGGTTTTTGTTTGCTTTACTTTGTATTCTTCCACTTTTTGTGAGATAAAAATAGTGCAGACTTTGACTTCATGTTTATTGTTTATTTTCTAATGCCAAAAATACGAAGGACACCCAGCCAACAGAGTACGGTTCCTACTACCGCCAAGATAAAAATATAAATGTAAAGTCCAAGCATAAACTCGCGTGTAGGAACCTAATGGCACACTCAGTAATAAATAAACAGCTTCAAGTACTTCGACTCTTCAATAAAAATATAAAAACGTACGAAAACTCTTCAGTTAAATTAACAAAGCTTTAATTGTAGTAAGCGCTTTCACCCGTAGGCTTCTTCAGACTTTTCAACTAAAAATCCAGTATACAGATTTAAAAATACTACGTACACCCATTATTGGTCAAGTTCTAAACCAATAAAAGAGTAGCTGCGTTACACTCATACTACGCTTATGCGTATCATTAAACTCTAAAAATACATATAACCACAATCTCAACTCGTCATCTTGTTTACAAAAGCAATTAATGTGTCCCTTTTCCACAATGCATCATATATGATATGATAAACATCGGCCCATAGTACAGAAAAAACACAGTGTCTGATACATACAGGACAAAAATTAAACGAAACGATCTAGCTGATCGCATTTTGCATTCTCAAACTAATATCAGAATCATAAGAAACACAAAACATTGCAACATTTGTAAGACACAGTACACATCAAAGATGACACATTAAACCTAAACTGGCAGTACATTTACAGCGTGCTTTAAAAAACTGCTAAATATGAATATATATGTCAGAATCATGAAAAACAATACAACATTTATAAAGCGTAGTAAACATCAAAAACAGCATGTTATACCTAAATTGGCATTACAGGTACAGCGTGCTTTAAAAAACACATATTATTAACTGCTAAACATGAAACCTCCACTACCTTTAAACATGTCTGCAAAAAGCTCAGAACTACTACGTCCATAAAATTGATAAGTAAATATATATTCCTTACAACAGTGCTAAAATGCATGACTATATAAAAATTATATGAATACCATATTGGAACAGCAGGAACCTTAACAAGGGCAATCTGCGACTCAAAACCCCATTTCACCTCAAAAAGTTTGCTTGTAAAATCCCTTACGATGCACAGCAAAGCTATACTGCACTTCCCTATTAGTGTAAACTCACATGAACTCACAAACACAATCACGTGGCACTTACTCTGTGAAATAAAGTATGCTAAGCCTAAATGGATCGTGTCTGGTGCAGCTACAACTAAAGTTGTTCACCTACTTATAATGCACTGTAAAATACAACCCTTCACTGCTTTGCCTTACAAAGCATCAAGCAGATCTTAACTTGAATAATTTTGAAACATACTCTAATAAAAATGTCTTAATGAAAAATCTTCTCTTAAAAACATACACTATGCGACTAAACTATCATTAAAAACCACATAAAAATAGATTACACGTACAGCATATTAATAAAGCTATGAATAACATTAAAAAATGTTAATAATACAATACAAAAGTTCACATATAAATATATAAATCGTATATACATAAATATATATGAATAAATTACATACAAAACATTTAAGCTTTAATAAAAATAAAAATATATCAAAAAGAGTATTCAAAATGATATTCATATATTATATGTATAAATAAATAAATACAGCCTGAACAAGTTGATAACTGCAGAATTCTGATAACTATTGTGGGTCAAGACACCTGTAAAGATGTATTCAAAGTGCCTAAGGCTCACTAAAAAAAATTTTTTCGTCACAAATGCCAAATAACCTATACCCTCAAACAGTGGAACATTTAATGAATTGTAAGTAAAAAATACTCCCTAATACATAAACTCAAATCTAATAAGCACATAAATCTGGTAAATGTACCCTATTTAACTGTGTATAAAGCAATGGGCCAGATTCAGGAAGGCTTACAAGGAGTTCAAGAGTAGTGTAAGCCTCCGTGTAAGCCTCCCGATTCAGGAACAGCCCAAATCTCTGTGTAAGAGACAGCTAACACGTCTCTTACATGGACTGGGCGGGAAATGCTCAATACCTCATTTGCAGCTTAAAGGTATGCAAATGAGGTATTTGAGCAATCCACGAAGCCGAAACCAGTCTGTGTAACGGACGTGTTAGCTGCAGAAATGTACTCAGCTGACAACTGAGTACATTTCTGCAAAATTAAAAACGGAGCTATGTCAGCTCCAAATAAAGGGTGCATGTGTTTCATTAAGCATGCCAATGGCCAAATATGTGGCCATTGGCATGAAAAACTGTTGCAAAAATAAGTTATATAACTTTTTTTTTTTTCACGGGATTTCTGGGTTTAACTGCAGCACACCAGCAAACGGGTGCGCTACCTAAAACTGAAAACCGAAGCTTATAAGCCCACAATTGTGGGATTTATGTATTACATGGAATGTCAATGGAGGGACTTGCAGACTAAAAACAATATGGCCTCCGTTTAGTGGTTGTCAAGGGGGGGAAGCTCCGTGTAAGACATGTAACTAGTCATTACCAGGCAATCCTATGTAAATGAGGGTTACAATACTGAATCACACTGCCACATAGGTAATGAGCACTTTCTGAGTAGTGTAAGAGTTAGAGAAGGGGGAGGAACAGAGTAAGAGGTAGTTGACATCATGGGGGGGAAGGATAGCAATAAATGTACCAGATTGGAGGGCAATGTAAGGTAAGAGATGACAGACAGACATCAGGGAGGGAGGTGTGTCCCAACAGAACACTAGGAAAGTCAAGAAATTGAGGGTCTACGCTATCCCTACACTCAAAGTTTCTTGAAATACGTGCATGCGCGTGTGCGGGCGTGTAAGGCAGGTTCAACATGTGGGAGCGTGTTGCAAACCGTCTACAATGGTTTGCGCGGGCGTGCACGTGTGTAAGGCAGTGTGCGCGCGTTTTCACATGAATCAGCCAAGCTCACACCGTGTAAGGATGTGTGCGCGCGTGTAACACTGTGTAGAGGTGTGTGGGCACGTTTAAGTGACTGTGAGCGTGTTTAAGCTGGTGTGCACATTGCTCCTCCTCAGGAAACAGAGAGGAAACAGGAAACAACTAAAATACAGGGAAATTGCCAGAAGATACTGCTGGAGTTAATTGGTGGAAACAATTAGAAGCAGGCAATTACACTGGCAGACTAGAAGCCCAACCCAGCACTTAAAACACTGCAAAGAGCAGTGCAGGCTGTTTCTCACAAGAGATACTGCCAGAAACTAAGCTATCAGAATTGAAAACTGAAAAAAGCTGAACTCAGAGCAGAATTACTAGGGGCTGCCATAGCTATTATAATCAGGCATAGGCGAATTGCTGAGGGTGGTGACAATGCAGATGCTGACAGACAACCCAGAGTGAGGAGAAGGAGAAGAGTATACAGGCCCAGGGTCACCTACCATGGGTTACATGAGCTGGAGATAGTAGAGCACTACAGAGTGGACAGAGACCTTCTGCAGCAAATTGTTGAGCTGTGCAGGCCACATCTCACACACAGAACCAACAGAAGGGAACCCATCCCAGTGGAAACCAAGGTATGTGTTGGCCTAAGAATACTAGCAATAGGTACCTTCCAGAGACCAACTGGTGATATGATGGGGATATCACAGGCATCAGCCTCCAGAGTACTGCACCAGTTCCTGGATGCCATGTCAGCACATGTCGGTGATCATATATATGTCCCTAATGACCGTGAGGTTATGGCCAGCAATATGCGTCTCTTCCAGCAAATAGCGGGTTACCCTGAGGTGCTGGGTGCAATAGACTGCACTCACATATGCATCAAAGCACCAGCCGGTGAGCGGGGTAGAGCCTACATTAACCGCAAGGGATACCCCTCCATCAACTGCCAGGTCGTGTGTGATGCCCTGGGCATAATAATGAATGTGTGTGCTGGCTGCCCTGGGAGCTACCACGGTTCCCATATCTGGCATCTGACGCAGCTGTACCAATCATTTGCCAATGGGGACTTCCCACATGGACACCTAGTGGGGGATGCAGGTTATGCACTTGAGCAGTGGCTGATGACACCCATCAGAAATGCACACACACCTGAACAGGAACGCCATAATGAGGCACACGCACAAACACGTAATGTCATAGAGCGTGTGTTTGGGCTGCTCAAGTCACGGTTCCGGTGTCTGGACACATCTGGTGGAGCCTTGCAGTACACACCAACTACATGTACCCAAATGATCATGATATGTGCTATGCTACATAATATGATGCTGCGGAAACAGCTGCAGCAGGACCAGCACAGGGCTGGGCCAAACATCCCCCCACCATTGCCAAGGCCACCACAGGCAGGAGGTGACTCGGAGGAGGAACAACCTGACCTTGTCCCAGTAGGCAGAAGGAGGCATGCCCAGTATGCCCTGGCCTTGGCAAAGAGGCAACGCATAGCACATACACTTGGTCAGTAGGAACACTGGGACTGATACCCACTCTGACTCACTCATACAGTAACAGGGATGCCTAACATGACACAACCTGCTTCCAAACATGTACAGGGAGTGTAGTATGTGCATCTGACAGAAGCGGCCCTGCAGCACCACCTGAGGCATGAATGCCATGTGTTAAGTAATGTAATATCATGTACCATATGCACACCTGAGGACCCCAACTAACATCCACCCTCAACAATCATAAACCACAAAAACACAAACCCACCTCATGGGTACCACAAGGGATAGGAACCTAGATGTAATGCTACCCAATGCCAGAAATATAAACATCAAGATGTGTGCAGTGTAAACACACACAGTATAGAGAATGTAGATATCAGTGCTGTAATAGAAAACAGGGTCAAAGCCCACAGCAGCACCCTGACACTACCAGGTCACACCTCATACAGTGATGTACATGTGCAAAAACATGGAACCAGATAAAAATGAGGGTGACTAGCAATAAATGGCATGGATAACCACACACCCATGTTTGTACCACAACAAGAAGCAACATGGAATAGCCATGGTCAAAAACCAATGGCTAAAACTGACTACTACTATATAGCTTGCTGCAGAACACTGTCCTAATAGCAGGAGCTGCCCAGGCCTATGTTCATAGGTTCATAGGTTCATACTAGGCTATCTGCCCTAGGACATTTATAAGCCTAGCCCAGAGTTTTGTGGCTTCTGCCACCCCTTCAGTTTGATGGATAATATGCCCATTATTTTGCTGTGCCTCTGTCAAGCAGTGATACTGAGGTTATCCCTGGGGTATACCTGCAATCTCCAATCCATTGGTCAAGATCTCACTTGAACAAAGCCAGTGAGGTGCTCAGCCTCACATGTACCAGGATGTTGTTCCACAGCATAGGGACTCTCTGGGTGATGAATCTGTCCCTCCAGCACATCCTATTAATATCTGTGTTGAGGTTTAAGTCTCCTGCCTTTGTAGTCCTGATGGATGTAGAGGTCTTGAGGTGAAGCATGTTCATTAATTCTGGGATGGACATAGCCTTGTATGTCAGGCACAGGTCACCTCTGAGCAGATGGTAAGCGACTGAATACAGCAGGAATTCCTTCAGTTGGGCAACATAAGAAATATGTTTGAGACCCTTTCACCTCCTGTTGAGGAATTTGTGGGCCCATCCAATTGCCGCAGGTGTTGGGTCAGATACATTCTGAATGGGGCATTGTATGCAATCATTGGTCTGATGAGTGATGAGTACAGGGGAACAATGACCTCCCCTGATCTAGATGTGAATCCCTGCATGATGAGGTGGCCAGTGTAGAAGGTCTTCCAAACTACCCTGGCAATGTGAGTGTCAAACAAAAGGTTACTGTCAACCTGGGTGCCCAGGTCCCTGATAACCTCCTCTGTGCTTAGAGGATTGCCACCTAGATGGGAACTAGTGGTAACCTTGTTCTTCCTGAAGGGTATGGCTATGCATTGTTTAGTGTTTAATGCAAGGCCACGGCTCTGGCACCAGTTATCTGTGTCTATGAGACCCTTCTGAAGGATGTCTGTGTCAGATGGGTTTCCAACTATGCTTCCCAGTTTGCAGTCATCTTCAAACTTTGTCAGCCATAATCCTCCTATGTTTGCTCGTACTTCTGAAAAGTAGATGCTGAACAAATGTGGGCCCAGGACTGAGCCCTGTGGGACACCACTTGTGACAGCTCTGGAGTGTGACATGGCACCAGCAACTTTGACCCTGTGTGTGCTGTCACTTAGCCAGTTTGCAACCCATGCTGTGATGTATGGGTTCACAATTAAGCTGGTGATGTTTTCCATGATACCTGAGTGGGGATTGTGTCAAAAGCCTTTGCCAGGTCAAAGTAGGCTGTGTGGACTGCCTTGCCCATGTCAATGGCCTGGGTGACTGTCTTGAAAAAGTCAACCAAGTTTAAAAGGCATGATCTGCCCTTGACAAAGCCAAAGTGGATTGGATCCAATGTCTGTAGGTCCCCTATGTCTTCATTTATAATTCCCATTATGATCCTCTCCATAGCTTAGCAGAACAGGCTTGTCAAGCTGATGGGATGGTAGTATCCGGGGTTGGTGGAGGCACCTCCTTTGTGAAGTGGGTCCACCATTGCCGTATGCCACTCCTTGGGCACATATCCTGAGGTGAGGCTAAGATTAAACAGCTGCCCTAACTGTGGATGTAATTACTCATTGAGTTCATGGAGCACACAACTGGGGACACCATCTGGTCCCATGGATAAAGTGTTTTCCGCCTTGGATAGAGCAGTTCCCACCCCAGCATTGGAGATGTTTGGGGGACTACAATCCTCTGGTGTAGATACTCCTCCAGTTGGGGGGAGGGGGGGGAGAAATCTGCACTGAACCTGACAGCCAGTATGTTGGCAATGTCTGTAGGTGCAGTGATATCTACATCATTCCGAACTAATTCTGAGCATATCTGGGAGTTCCCTCCCAGGTTTCAAACATAGGTAAAAAAGGCCTCATGATTGTCCCTTGAGTCCTGAGTGGGTTTAGTCGCAAAACTTGCCTCGGATGATTGTATGGGGGAACCCAGTGTCTTACTTACAATGTGCAGGGGTGTCTTCCCACCTACTGATTACGCTCTATCTCGTAGTAGCTCCTTCCTTGTGTTGTAGAGCTTGTTTATGGCTAGGGTCCACCAGACCAGATGCTTGCCTGTGGTACAAAGAGTCTTTGTTTTGTCTGGGATTGCCTGATCCAGTCCTGGAGGTGCTGGTAGAAGGCATTTGTAAGTGATACAGCGGCTTGGGTAATGGTGTCCGCTGGCTTGGGGGCTTTGAAAGAGACCACACCAGTCCTTAGAAATGTGAAGTCAGCATTTGAGAAGGTCTTCACTGTTTGTTTTTCTATCTGGGGTGGGTGTGGGATGTGGACTCCCACTGAGAGTAGTCCATGATCTGATCTCACCAATGATGGGTATACTTCTGGTGTTGAACAGTGTGACCCCATGTTTGTGATGATGAGTTCTAGTATGTTGTCTCCACTTGTGGGGATGGTGACCAGTTGTTCCATGGCATTTGAGTGTATGAACTCTTGGAACCTTTGTGTTACAGTGTTGTGGCTTGCTTAGTGATCCCAGTCTATATGTGGATAGTTGGAATCACCCAGTAGGATGGTGTTAGGAGATACATTTATCCCCTGCAGTGTTTGCAGGATAGCTGTGTGAGGTACCTGAATTTGAGAGGGTGGCATGTAACATGCTACAAACTGCAGAGCAGTCTTGCCTACGGTCACTGGCACCTGGATGGTCTCCGATGCATCGCGTGTTGCCACCAACCATGAGGTAAGGGTGTCCTTGATGAATATGGACACCCACCATCCTTCTTGGTGTTGTCCGGATTCAGGTGCCGGAACGCATGATATGAGGCAACACCCGATAGTGCCGGGGTGCTGTTAGAGGCTGTGAACCAGGTTTCAGGCACAGCATAGACATCAATGTGCTACAGACTGAGAAGGGCATACAGTGTGTGCAGCTTGAGGTTGAGACCTCTGGCATTGAGCAGCATTACCCTTAGTGCCTTTCCTTTACTGTGTTCTAGGGTGGTAGGTGTAGAATCTGAATCTTGCATGAAAAAGGCACAGTGGGGGTGGCAAGAGCATCATCCAAAATCCGGAAGCCCAGGGGTGACAGGTGCAAGCCGTCCCTTGCAAATCACCATGGCCTGTCCAGCATGTCATCCCAGGCAGACAGACATTGGACCCCCTTTGAATGACACCATAGTTTAAGCAAAATATTACAGCTGATCATCTTGTCTCTGTTTATGTGGCATCATACTTGGTGAAGGTAGGATACTGCTGAAGGTCAGGGTCACCACCTGCCTGGCCTACATAATCAGAGGGATCCTCTATGTCTCTTTCCATGTAGTCCAGGGAGGTACATTTCAGGTCGTTCACACCAGCATGGATAATGACTGGGTCAGACTTGTACTTGCAGTTGAGTGACCTGAGTGCTTGCATTATGTGGTGGATTCCAGTGCCCGATAGGCAGCTTACTGTGACTACCTCCGTACCCGATCTGGTGAGCGGGACGTCAGTGTGTCTGACTATGGAGTCACCTATGACAAGTGTGTCTGGCATTGTGTTTGGCCTTAAGGGCTGTGACTGTTTGGCACACCGACTCTGTGGTCAATGTGTTGCATGTGCTGTGCCCTGTGGAGGCAGTTGTGTGAGTGTCTGCTGTGGTGGCCACTGCCGTTTTGGTAGAATTCTGATCAGAGCCTCCGAGTATGTCTCTGTGTGTCTATGTGTATGATCTTAAGTTGTGATAGTGCCATGTGAGACTGGATTTGTGATGTGTGTGGTTACCTTCACCTTCTCTCTGGTCTTGCTAGTCCTATGTTGAGAGAGCTCAGCCTCCACTTTGGCTATATAGTTGCATCTCTCACATGTATGTGTGTTTTATGGGAGAAGGAGAGGGTTGTCAGTGTACATGAGGCAAGTGTAACATTGCCTCAATATTCCCAGGTTCACCAGCTGAGCAGGAGAGGACACTAGCAACTGATCCCTAGACATGCTAGAAGGAATAGACAAAATGATGTTGGAATACAGGGAGATATCAAGCCCCCCAAACCACATCATAGTGTTTGATTGGCAATACCTACACATACACCGGTGTTTCATAGTGTCATAGTCTACTACTAGGCTATCTGCCCTAGTGCATGTATAAGCCTAGCCATAGTGATGTGGATATTGCCACCCCTTATAGTGGTAATAAGTGTACAGAATAGATTCTGAATATTGTGCCTCTGACTTAGTAGTGACACATTATGACCCCCTTATGTAATTGAATAACATGACTGTGCCTCTGTCTAGTCTGTGCCTCTGTCTCATATGCAGTTGTCCAGATGTTTCCTGAAGAGAGTCAGTGAGGGACTCTGTCAAACATGACCTGGGATACTCTGCTAGAGTGTGAGATGCCTCTGAGTTATGACTCTGTCCCTCCAGCATGTCCTATACATGTATGTGCTGAGGTTCAAATCCTCAACTCTCATGGCTCTGGTGGATTTGGATTGCTTGCAGTGGAGCATGTCCACCAAATCCTGATTGGACATGGTCTTGTATGTCAGGCATAGGTCACCTGTAAGTATGCGGTATGACACTGAACAAAGCTGGATTTCCTCTATTCTGGAAGCATATGACATGTGTTGAAGAACCCTGATCTTCATGGTAGGTACTTTTGGGGTGTCTCCAGCTGTTGCAATTGCTGGGCGAGGTACATACCATATGGGGCTTTGTATTCAATCATGGGCCTGATAAGGGAGAAGGATAGTGGAACAATGACCTCCTATGATCTTGATGGAAAACCCTCCATGATAAGGTGGGCAAGATAGAAAGTCTTCCTAACCACCTTGGCAACAGGGGTGTCAAAAGAGATGTCACTATATACATGTGTCCCCAGGTGTCTGATTTGTTGTCTGTGCTCAGTGGGTTGCTGTCTATGTATTGATCTGTGGGTACTTTGTTCCCCCCAAAGGGGATGAATACACATCAGTTGCATTCAGTTTCAGGCCATGCGTCTGGCACCAGCTATCCGCCTTTGTGACGGCATTTGTAGTATGTGTGTGCTGGCTGATGTATTCACTATGGTGCCTAGGTTGCAGTCATCTGCAAACTGTGTCAGCCACAACCCCCCTATGTTTGCTTTCACATCTGAAAAGTAAATACCAATTAGGAGGGTCCCAGGACACATCCTTGTGGGACACCACCTGTGACTGGCTTCGAATCTGACAAGGCACCTGCAATGTTGACTTTATGGGTTCTGTTTCTTAGCCATTTTGCAACCTATCCTGCGACATATGCTGTCATATGTCAGCTGTTGAGCTTGGCTATGATGCCTGAGTGTGGTATTGTGTCACAGGCCTTAGCCAAGTGCAGGTAGGCTGTGTGGACTGCGTAGCCCTCATCGATGGCCCTACTGACAGTTTCATAGTAGTCAACTAGGTGCAAAAGGCAGGATCTGCCCTGTACAAAGCTGAACTAGGTGGGAACAAGGGTCCGTAGGTCAGTAATGTGTCTGTGTAAGAGCTCCATAATGACTCTTCCCATATCTTAGCAGACACAGCTGGTTAAGCTTGTGTGGTGGTAGTTGCCATGGTCTGTGGAGGCATCTCCTTTGTGGAGTGGGACCACTGTTGCTGTATGCCAGTGTTCAGGTGCATATCCTGTAGCAAGACTAAGGTTAAATAGCAGTTGTATATATGGGTCCAGCCCCTTCTGGAGTTCACATAGCATGCAACCGGAGATACCAGCAGGTCCCATGGATGCTGTGTACTTGTCTTTGCTGAGTGCGGCTCTCACATGGACATCCAAGATGACAGTGAGTTTACATACAGCAATGATAACTATCTTCTTTTGGGGGTGAGGAAGGGGGTAAATCGCACTGAAGCTGTCCGCCGGAATGTTGCCAATATCTGTCAGGTCACTGGAATATATGTTGTTGTGTACCAACTCTGAGCATATCTGAGGGTTCACAACCAGGTGTCTGACATAACTAAAGAAAGCAGTGTGGTTACCTTCATTGTCTTTGGTGATTTATGTCCCCAGGTTGACCTTGCATGTCTTTATGAGATAATGTAGCTTTCTACTAGTGCTGATCACAGCTGTCTTCCCTTTTGGAGATGTAGCTCTGTCTTGCATTAGTAACCCTCATCTGTCATACAGTTTGTTTATGGCTGGGGTCCACCAGACAGGACACTTTCCCTTTGTGGAGAGGGTCCTGTTTTTATTTGTGATTGCATGGTCCATGCTGTCTGACATCTAGCTAAGGGTAGGTCATTGTGGTTCTGCAGTTATCTTTCATCGACATTAGAAATGACCACAACAGCCCCTGTGGGGTGTACCTCATGCAGACACATCCAGCACCTGTAAAGTCCACAACAGTACCTCACCAGGAGTATGACAGAGCTGGAACACATGTAATGTGTAGCCTGATTAAACAGAGTGCAGCTCCACACACTGCCATGCTGTCCACCCAGATGCAAGCTGTGCCTGATGTAGAAAGCCATGTCCAAGCTGGAATCAATGCACATGCTGCACCTTGTACAATCTGAATGGCAGGGAGCTATGCACATGAGGGACCTGAACCCCAGCACTGACATACTCAGGACAGGCTGTACTGCATTATCCAAAACACAGAAGCCACCCCCATGCATGAGTAAACTACCAGTACAGGTTGTCCGTAGAGACACTCGTTGAGCCCCCTCAACAGGAATCCTAATGAGTGGATGGGAGATGGGAGGTTTACTCTGAGTATCAATGTTATGTCACAGGTAGACAGAGGCACAGTATACTAAACAAGACATATGTCATGGCAAACTACACTTACAATGTGCTGATGGACAAACACACTCTCCGACTAGCATTAGAAATGGCCTAGGGCACATCGGTAGTGTTTGCCAATGTTGTGGAATACATAACTGATGTTGGATGAGGCTGTTGTAAGTAGTTCACATCTGAACATAATGCAACATGGTCAGATAGGTTCATAGGTACATAGGTTTATACTAGGCTATCTTCCCTAAGGCAGGTATAAGCCTAGCACAGAGTTCATTGGCATACACCACCCCTTATATGGAAACAGTACTGTGCCCATTATTATGTCATGCCTCTCTCCAGCAGTGACGCAGTGACGATCCCCGGGTTAAACGTATGACCTTCCATCCACAGGTCAAGATACCTCTTGAACACAGCCAGCATAGGGAGTCTCCGGGTGATAACTCCATCCCTCCAACATGTCCAACGTACATCCCTGCTAAGGTGTACGTCACCTGCACTAGTGGTTCAGGTGGATCTGCCGATTCTGAGGTGGAGCATGTCCATTAATCCCTGTTTGGACATGGCCTCGCATGTCAGGCACATGTCACCTCTAAGCAGACGGTATGTGAGTGAATAGAGTGGGAGTGTCTTCAATCTGGCAGCATATGACAGCTGTTGGGGTTCCATGATCCTTTAGGTGGGGGACATTCAGGGTGTCTCCAATTGCTGCAGATGTTGGGTGACATACAGCCAGAATACGGCATTCTACTCGATCACCGGTCTGATAAGTGAAGGGTACAGGGGAACAATGACCCACTAGATCTGGATGTGAATCCCATCCTGATCAGGTGGGCAATGTAGAAGGTCTTTCTAGCCACCTTAGCAATGTGAGTTTCAGAAGAACGGCAACTGTCAACCTGGGTCCCCAGGTCCATGATAACCTCCTCTGTGCTTAGAGGATTGCCACCTATATGGTAGCTTGGGGTTACCTTGCTTTTCCTGAAGGGTATGTCTACACATGTTGTGCACTTTGACTTCAGGCCATGGCCCTGGCACCAGCTATCAGTTACTGTGAGTCCCTTCTGAAGGATATCCGTGTCTGATGCAGTGTCCACTATTGCGCCCAGTGTGCAGTCATCTGCAAACATTGTCATCCAAAGTCCTCCCATGTTGGCCTGTACTTCTGGGAAGTACATGACAAACAATGGGGTCCAAGGACTGAGCCCTGTGTGACACCACCTGTGACCAGCCTGGAGTCTAACATACTGCCAGCAACTCTAACCCTGTGGGTCCCGTCCTTAAGCCAGTTTGCAACCCATCTTGTGACATATGGGTTTACATTTCAGTTGTTAGGGTTTTCCACAATACCTGAGTGGGGTATTGTGTTGAAAGTGTTTGCAAGGCCAAGGTAGGCTGTATGGACTGCCTTTCCCCAACAATGGCCTAAGTGACCATTTTGAAGATGTCAACCCAGTACAAAAGGCATGATCTGCCCTTGACCAAGCCAAAATGGGATGGGTACAATGTCTGCATGTCCCCATATCTTTGTTTATGAGCTCAATTATGATCCTCTCCATAGCTTTGCAGACTAGACTTGTTAAGCTTATGGGGCAGTAATTACCAGGGTCTGTAGAGGCACCGCCTTTGTGCAGATGTGCACAACTGGACCCTAACCAGGCTGTTGTGCACACTATGGAAATGTAAAGCGGTGATAGGACTAAAGCCCAGGATACTGACCACCACAGTGAAAGTACTGAAACACTACACTATACAGTGCTATAGTGTTAGGTCAGTATGAACGGATGTTGACAATTGTGTGCAAAGTATCCCATGCAAAACCTGCAGGCACAGTATACTCCCTGTTTTGTTCACACAAAAAGCATTCGGACAGTAACTACACAACATGGCACAGAACATGCAACCATAAACTGGAGGTATTTGTTGAAGGTCACACTCATCCACAAATGTGATGGGCTGCAGAGTTCAACATATGTAAAGCCCACACTGGGCATGCTCTCACACACTTAGATAAATGAGACATCTTTCACAGAACATGCCATGGGAAGGCTGAACTGGGCATGCTCACACACTTGGTCCAAATGTTACTCCTAGCAACTGTGAAAACACACCAGAGGATGCTCATTCCCCTTTCTAGACACTGATCATGTAAGCACCCTATAAGTATATCGGAGAAAAGGAATCTCTCACTAATCCGAATAGTGCGCTCTGCTAATGCATCCATCTCAAGTGTCATAGCATAGTTAGATAGGGGTTTGAATCCAGCAGGTGGCAAGTGTGTGTGAAGGGCGGTAAGTGTGTGTGCATGAAAAAAACATCCCTTTTGGCAACTGGGAAAACACACCACAGGATGATCATTCCACTTTCTAAACTCTGATGATGTCAGCACCCTATAAGTATATCAGGGGAAAGGAAATTCCCCCAGTAATGCGAATAGCGTGCTGCGCTAATGCGTCCGTCTTTAGTGTCATAACATAGTTAGGTAGGGGTTTGAATCCAGCAGGTAGCAAGTGTGTGTCAAGGGGGTAAGTGTGTGTGTATGAAAGAAACATCCCTTTTGGCAACTGGGAAAACACACCACAGGATGATCATTCCACTTTCTAAACTCTGATGATGTCAGCACCCTATAAGTATATCAGGGGAAAGAAAATTCCCCCAGTAATGCAAATAGCGCACTGCGCTAATGCGTCCGTCTCTAGTATCATAACATAGTTAGATAGGGGTTTGAATCCAGCAGGTGGTAAGTGTGTGTGAAGGGGGGTAAGTAAGTGTGTATAAAAGAAACATCCCTTTTGGCAACTGGGAAAACACACCACAGGATGATCATTCCACTTTCTAAACTCTGATGACGTCAGCACCCTATAAGTATATCAGGGGAAAAGAAATCCCCCAGTAATGCAAATAGCGCGCTGTGCTAATGCATCCGTCTCTTGTGTCGTAACATAGTTAGGTAGGGGTTTGAATCCAGCAAGTGTGTGTGTATGAAAAAAACATCCCTTTTGGCAACTGGGAAAACACACCACAGGATGCACATACCCCTTTCTAAACGATATCACAATTATGTATGGCTTTTGATTACAGACATGCCACGTGTGTTTTGCACACACAGAATGCCCATTTGTGTGGGTTGTCACTCACAATAATGCATGACATTGATTAAACCAGTTATGGCAATGCACACATGATGTATGTGTGTACCAAATACACATATGTACCTGTGACCTTCAATAGTTACCATGTGTGATGCCTGCCACATGTGTATACATGGTATTTGCACAGGGTAACATTATGACCGTGGTCTTCTGTGCAGGTGCAGCATGTGGGATGTGTGTATATACAGTGTGAGATGTAGATGTTATCAGCCTAGTAGTGAGGGATGCACACCTGGTCTGGGGCATATAGTCTGCATGTTGTTGATGTACAGGAGCTGCATGTTTTCACCTGTTGTGGGAGTGGTAAGACAGTATTCCATAGCAATGCAGTGGCTGCATGCTAAGAACTATTCAGCTAGGGTGTTGTAGCTACACTAATTCATTAGCATTCAGTAATTTGTCAGAATCCCTAGTGAGGGTCTGATGCCAACCAAGGTCAGGGGTCTACCAGCCTGTATCACTTGCTCAGTGATCCCTTCCATGTTCCCTATCATGTATTCACCAGCAAATGGACTCCAGGAAGCAACCAGTTAAGAAATGAACAAAGCCACGAGTTGACCTAGGTTTCGTCTTTAATCCGACTTCATCAGAACACAACTTAATGCAAGTAAAAAGCAACCTTATATACACACCTAAAAATGACATCATCACAATTCAAATGAATAATTAGCTTAATTAACATAATTAACAATCAATATGAAGGCCAGCATACATAGTAAAAAGCATAAACCCAAACCTTGATAAAAGGTATATCAACACTAAAATCAGAATGAAAAGTTAAAAACAGCCAAACAAAACTGAATTGCTACAATTCGTAATGAACATTAAACATAACATCACTACAAATCTAATTATTAGATGTATACATTGTATACAACATTGTAAGTGCAAGTAAATTCAACCCAATATATTTTTTAATTTTAAAATGGGCATAATAGTGATGCAGTCATTAATGCCTGAAAATTCCAATGCATTAAGTTTCAACTGCCATTTCATCTCACCTATATCTAAGTGCACATCCAGTTTCCTTCCAAATTTATCTACCAAAATCTGCTGGATCACACAAAACTTAAAATGATGCCCACTATTAGTGTCAATGTGCCTATACAGGGCATTGGTCTTTTTCTTTAATCTAATATCTGACTGATGTTCAATAATTCGGTCTCTTAATGCCCTGCAAGTCTTCCCAATATAAAAGGCCGGACACTGTGTGCACATAGCCGCGTACACGACACTTGTGCTATAACAGTCAAAATGACCCCCAACCCTAACAGTAACTCCAGCCACCTTAAACTCCGCACCCGTCACATTGATCAGGTGACAAACAATACACCTACCGCACTTAAAATTACCCTTACTCCTATAAGTAGCAGTGTGTGTAATGTCACCCTTTTCCAATAATTGTTTAAAAGAAAGTCCTTTCCTAAAAACACATTTAGGCGGTCTCCCCAACTTCCCACTTACCAAATGATCCATTTTCAAAATTTTCCAATTATTGATAATAATCTCAGCAATATAAGGTGCGTCAAAGGAGAAAGTGGTAATAAAATATAAAGGATGATCACAGCTGACCCGTGCACTAGATTCATCACTTCTAAGAATGATGTCCCCCATAGGAGCAGCATTAATATCAACATGCTCATTTCTAATATCAGGCTTTCTATGCAATAAAGCCCAATACACACCATTGGCCCTTTTTGATTTTACTTCATCCGCAATACAATTACACAGTGCTGCTGGATAACCCCGCCTAATAAACATTAGCTTAATAAAGTCAAGTTCTTTAAAAAAATCAACATCCAAACTGGTCATTCTCGCTGCCCTGACCATCTGCCCTTTAACTATTGCCTTCTTCTGATGGTCAGGGTGACAACTTGAATAACTCAGATATGAATTCGAAAATGTGGCTTTTCTATGAATGGTAGATATCAATCCAGAATCAACCGGGCTGACAGTTAAATGTACATCCAAATAATCAATTTCAACTTTACTCATACTATGGGTGAATTTCAAAAATTCAACAGAATTTTTAAGAAACTCAATAAATTCTCTAAACTTGTCAATTCCACCATCCCAGATGATGAACAAATCATCTAGGAAGCGGGTGTAAAAGCTGATGTGGGGCATAAATCTGCTAGTAAAAAGAAATTCTTGCTCCCAGTATGCCATTACATAATTGGCATATACCGGGGCGCATGCCGCCCCCATCGCTACACCAGTTGTCTGTTTAAAAAAACTCCCCTCAAACTGAATAAAATTGCTAGTGAGTACAATTTCCATTAAACCTACCAACAAGTTGATTCTATCCTGATCAAATAAACCTGTTTTTAACAATTGAACCTCCAACCATTCAAGCCCTATTGTTGTAGGAATAACTGAAAACAAGTTTACAACATCAACTGTTATCATAATAGTATCATTAGTGAATTTAACACCATTTAGCCTCTCCAAAAATGACCACGAATCTTTGGTGATATAGTTAAATACTTTTAAACCCTTCTGTAGTTCAAAATCAAGAAATTTCCTTATAAAACAGGTTTTACTGCGCTTGCCATCAACAATTGGCCTAAATGCTAAATTATTTAAGCCCTTGTGGATCTTGGGGATTCCGAAAATCCCACTAACCATTGGATAATCATTAATCAGATACCTATACTCATCCTCATTTATGTGCCCTTGCCAAAGTAAGTCCTCAATATACAAACTAACCTTACTATAGGCAATATTTAATTCATTAAGGCTAACATCTTCATATGTATCCGTTGCCAATAATGCCATAATACTGTTGACATAATCAACCCTGTCAATAAGCACTAAGCCATTTCCTTTATCGGGCTTCATAAATCTAATAGAAATGTCGCTTACCAACCCATCCAGCAATTCATGCTCTTCAAAAGTCAAGTTGTCCTTTATATCAAAAGCCAACTTGTAGTGTGGACTCATTGCCCGCCCATAATGCTCCCTAATATCAAGCTCACATATCCTTTCATATGCGTTGGTAACAACATTAGTTGGGGGCATATACTTACTTGTTTTTTTCAGAGTCAAACCCACTTGATTCCTATTTACACCATCAAAAGTCAGTTTCAAGTTCATTTTCCTTACTAACATTTTTAGGTCAACTAAGGTGTTACTTAAACCACCCCGAGCTAGGGGAACAAAAAAAATTGCTTTACTATTAAATGAATTAGAGGAACTTAATGAAAACATAGTGAATGATTTACTGTATCAAGAGTATGAATATAGTATGGAAACTCAATATGTATGGGTGCAGAACCAAGTGGACAAAATATTTGATAGAAAATGCAAGAAATTTAACAGGGACTTGGAACAATATGCTAAAGGTACTGCATATAGATGGGAAATTGGAGGAATAGGAAAAAAATGGACAAGTAATGAAGGAAGAAAAACAAACAGGAACAACTACCCCTACAGGCCAAAGACTAATAGGCCATATTCTAGTAATAATGAAGTTTTTTTAGAAAAAGAAGGAGAATGGGAGGAAGTGAGGTCAAAGCGCAAACAGACCCACTACCACCAAAGGGAGAATATGGAAGAACACTTGCAACATTACAATCTAGAGTGGAAGAAGAAGAGATAGTGAAGCTAAATTCTATAACTAGTAGTTATAAGCAATTTTACATTCACAATTATACTGATGTACCACTCAGCAAAGAGCATTTTACATTATTTAGTAAAGGTACGAAATTCGTACCTGTAAGGAAATTTAATGTAGAGGAGGCAATAATAGATGTTAAAAAATATATTCGGAAGCTAAATTTAGCAGTTCTATTCAGTAATAACAAAGATAATAAAGTAGTAGCAAGTGAATTTAAGAAAAAGAGTGTGTATACTCCAGTGTTAAATAACACTTTGACCATGTTTGAAAATATAGTGGTGGAGGATCTTTATGCTTTGAAGCAAAAAGCTAACAGTGATAAAATTAAATACAATACAAATAAATATGAAGCAGACATTCTTAAAGAATTACAAAAGAATAAACGGATCAGAATAATGAAGCCTGATAAGGGAGGGGGAGTCGTGCTATTTAAACAAGAAGAGTACCTAAATAAGATTAATGATATCTTATTAGTCTCAGGTAATTACCATAAGTCTTCCAAAAATGAAGTTAATGTAGGTTATAATAAAATCAATTTGTATTTGGAAGATTTACTTATTGAGGAAAGAATTACTGTAGACCTTTACAACTATTTGAAGATCGAAAAACCCATCATTAGTACGATAGTTGGTATACCCAAACTTCATAAAAATTTATTAGATCCCCCCTTACGACCTATAATTTCTGGAAGTATGTCCAAGACTTTTAACTTTGGTAAGGTGGTGGATGTTTGGTTAAAACCTACATACAAGTCCATTGAACATATCATTATAGATTCATGGGACTTCCTAGGGCGACTCAAAAATGAAATGATTTCGCCGGGATGTACCTTGGTAACCATAGACGTAGTGGATCTATTTTCAAGTATACCCCACGAAGATGGATTATGCAGATTGGAATCTCAGTTGACTAAGGCTAGTCATCTCACACCTGATAAGAAATTGCTAATAGTGGAATTTATGGAAATTGTTTTAAAATATAACTTCATTCTATTTGAAGGGGAGTATTACGTCCAAAGTAGGGGTACAGCAATGGGAGCTGCTTGTGCCCCGATTTACGCAAATCTTTATTTGTGTGACTGGGAGGAAGAATATATCCTAAACACCAACTGGTATGAACATATGGCATGTTATTACCGGTTTCTGGACGATGTGTTTATGATATGGACAGGTACCCCTACACTATTAGAAAATTTTAAGGATTACTTAAATACTAGGAGTAGTTGGCTTAAATTCACATTCAATACTGACAAAAACACAATATCATATTTGGACACCCAGATAGAAGTGGTAAGAAATAAGATAAAATCTACCATACATAGGAAAGAAACCTTCAGCAACAGCTATTTACACTTTTCGAGCTGTCACCCCTTCAGTCAGAAAAGAAGTATAATTAGGGGACAATGTATAAGAGCAGCTCGGATGACCTCAGACTATGCTGATTTTTTGAAGGAATTGAGGGTGATAGCTGAAATGTTCCTTCAGAGAGGGTACCCCAACTGGTTAATAACGGACGTGACTGAATACGTAAGAAAAGAATGGGGTAAGAAATATATTCCCCTATTAGGTACTGGACCCCTAAGAGAGCAAAAGAATTATAATAAGGAAGTAAATCCAATGGAAGCTGATAGAGTGGAATATAGTAGAGCTTGTATAGTACAATATACTCCATGGAATAGGGAGGTTAAGAATATTATCACAAAAAACTGGAGTATACTTAAGACTGACAGAAAACTAGTGGATACAGTAGGTAATACACCCAAGTTTGTAACTAGGAATGGAGTCAATATGAAAACTGAGATGGAAAGGAAAAAAGGATCTGACGCTGTAACAGGTGCCATCGGGGGGACATCCAGTTGTGGCACCTGTAATCAGTGTAGGTATATTACAAAGAAGAATAGCATCACGCTAGATGATTTATACCACACTAAAATTAATTTTAAAAAAGGTAATTGCAGAACAAAGCATATTGTTTATTTAGCTTATTGTACGAAATGCCCCTGTTATTACATAGGGAAGACTGATAGGTGCCTTCGAGAAAGGATCTATGATCACTATTATAATATTAAAAAGGAAGACACCAGGAATGCCCTGTGGAGGCACATGGTTCAGTCAAAAGACTGTAATGAGTTTCATTTTGGTATAGTAGACATGGCTAAGGAGAATCCAAGGGGAGGATGTATTAAAAAGAAGCTGGCTGAGCTAGAGACCAGATGGCAAATTAGGTTAAATGCCTCTATTCCCCCTGGACTCAATGACCATATATCCATAAAGCCCATGTTAGAGAATATGGTAAATTAAATTAAATCAAGGTAGCATTGTACTTAAATGGATTTTTTAATAATTTTTTTAATAATTTTAACAATGAAAGTTTTTAAAGTAGGAATGTCTTAGTTAATTTATTATATGAAATATAATATTTATTAAATAAAATATGTATTCATTATAAAGAAGTTTTTATCCCTTACAGAGTTAATATGAGTAATTATATCAAATCACATTTTGAAAGTATTCAAGCTGTTTAAAGTATATACAAGGATGGTATTATTGGAATAAGCACACTGGCACTTTAAATGTTGATGAATAGGATGACGTATGTTTTTAAAAAAAAGTATATAAGCCATACTATAATGTTTTAAGATTGTTCTGAAGAAGTCTAATTTAATTAGATGAAAGCGCTCAACCACTGAATTGTATTTATAATAAAGACGTGTTTTTTCTATCCAGAGTGTCGGTGTGGAACTGTGAACTGTGTACGGGTAAAGGAACTAGTATTTCTGGTGTATTTTCAGTGTCGACGTGTTCCTTAGTGTCTTTGAGTTATCTGTTGTTGAATACCCAAGATGGACTCACTTGATGAATTACCGTCCATATTTTCACCCAGGAGGGATGAAATTAAAAGTCTACAGTCGGAGATGACGATTATTAGAGGGGAGCTTACGAGGCTAATTGAGCTCATGAGTCAGCCCGGGCAAAGCATCAAAGGGACTATACCTGTGATGTCATCACGTTCTACCAGCATGCGAGACAGTGAGGTTGGGATTCCTAACGGACAAGGAGAGCCACGAGGTAACGGAGATGAAAGGAGCAACAACTCTAATGGATCCTACTCTCAGGCAGTGGGTCGGATGGACCGGACAATCGGAGGGAGAGAAATAGGATCGGAGGTCGAATACGTTATTTCGGGAGCCAAACCGAAAAGAATTCCACCTAAGAGAACTTACACTATGGTGCCGAACACCAAATTACAAGGTACTGTTCACTCGGAACGTAATACTGAGAGCACCGACTGTCTTGCTCGTAGCAATAAGTTTAATTTCAACCAGTTTGTAGTCAATAAATATGACTTTGACCGCAAATGCTTTAATAATGGTAAAAATGTAGGCAATAATGATTTAAAAGATGCGGAAAATGACACTAATGCTTTAAAAGATTTAATTCACAGTTTTGGAAAGAAACTGAAACTTTGTAAGACGCTGCAAGTGGAAAATGGATATTTAAAGAAGTGTGTTGATACTCATATTGTACCTATGGGGTTAAGGTTTTTTAAATACCCCATGGGGATAGAGATGGATGAAGAAAATACCATGGAATGTACAAAGTTATTTGATGAATTTGGTGTGTCTTTCATGAAGTTCATCATTAGTTGCAATGACAAAAAAATTGCTTTACTATTAAATGAATTAGAGGAACTTAATGAAAACATAGTGAATGATTTACTGTATCAAGAGTATGAATATAGTATGGAAACTCAATATGTATGGGTGCAGAACCAAGTGGACAAAATATTTGATAGAAAATGCAAGAAATTTAACAGGGACTTGGAACAATATGCTAAAGGTACTGCATATAGATGGGAAATTGGAGGAATAGGAAAAAAATGGACAAGTAATGAAGGAAGGAAAACAAACAGGAACAACTACCCCTACAGGCCAAAGACTAATAGGCCATATTCTAGTAATAATGAAGTTTTTTTAGAAAAAGAAGGAGAATGGGAGGAAGTGAGGTCAAAGCGCAAACAGACCAACTACCACCAAAGGGAGAATATGGAAGAGCACTTGCAACATTACAATCTAGAGTGGAAGAAGAAGAGATAGTGAAGCTAAATTCTATAACTAGTAGTTATAAGCAATTTTACATTCACAATTATACTGATGTACCACTCAGCAAAGAGCATTTTACATTATTTAGTAAAGGTACGAAATTCGTACCTGTAAGGAAATTTAATGTAGAGGAGGCAATAATAGATGTTAAAAAATATATTCGGAAGCTAAATTTAGCAGTTCTATTCAGTAATAACAAAGATAATAAAGTAGTAGCAAGTGAATTTAAGAAAAAGAGTGTGTACACTCCAGTGTTAAATAACACTTTGACCATGTTTGAAAATATAGTGGTGGAGGATCTTTATGCTTTGAAGCAAAAAGCTAACAGTGATAAAATTAAATACAATACAAATAAATATGAAGCAGACATTCTTAAAGAATTACAAAAGAATAAACGGATCAGAATAATGAAGCCTGATAAGGGAGGGGGAGTCGTGCTATTTAAACAAGAAGAGTACCTAAATAAGATTAATGATATCTTATTAGTCTCAGGTAATTACCATAAGTCTTCCAAAAATGAAGTTAATGTAGGTTATAATAAAATCAATTTGTATTTGGAAGATTTACTTATTGAGGAAAGAATTACTGTAGACCTTTACAACTATTTGAAGATCGAAAAACCCATCATTAGTACGATAGTTGGTATACCCAAACTTCATAAAAATTTATTAGATCCCCCCTTACGACCTATAATTTCTGGAAGTATGTCCAAGACTTTTAACTTTGGTAAGGTGGTGGATGTTTGGTTAAAACCTACACACAAGTCCATTGAACATATCATTATAGATTCATGGGACTTCCTAGGGCGACTCAAAAATGAAATGATTTCGCCGGAATGTACCTTGGTAACCATAGACGTAGTGGATCTATTTTCAAGTATACCCCACGAAGATGGATTATGCAGATTGGAATCTCAGTTGACTAAGGCTAGTCATCTCACACCTGATAAGAAATTGCTAATAGTGGAATTTATGGAAATTGTTTTAAAATATAACTTCATTCTATTTGAAGGGGAGTATTACGTCCAAAGTAGGGGTACAGCAATGGGAGCTGCTTGTGCCCCGATTTATGCAAATCTTTATTTGTGTGACTGGGAGGAAGAATATATCCTAAACACCAACTGGTATGAACATATGGCATGTTATTACCGGTTTCTGGACGATGTGTTTATGATATGGACAGGTACCCCTACACTATTAGAAAATTTTAAGGATTACTTAAACACTAGGAGTAGTTGGCTTAAATTCACATTCAATACTGATAAAAACACAATATCATATTTGGACACCCAGATAGAAGTGGTAAGAAATAAGATAAAATCTAACATACATAGGAAAGAAACCTTCAGTAACAGCTATTTACACTTTTCGAGCTGTCACCCCTTCAGTCAGAAAAGAAGTATAATTAGGGGACAATGTATAAGAGCAGCTCGGATGACCTCAGACTATGCTGATTTTTTGAAGGAATTGAGGGTGATAGCTGAAATGTTCCTTCAGAGAGGGTACCCCAACTGGTTAATAACGGACGTGACTGAATACGTAAGAAAAGAATGGGGTAAGAAATATATTCCCCTATTAGGTACTGGACCCCTAAGAGAGCAAAAGAATTATAATAAGGAAGTAAATCCAATGGAAGCTGATAGAGTGGAATATAGTAGAGCTTGTATAGTACAATATACTCCATGGAATAGGGAGGTTAAGAATATTATCACAAAAAACTGGAGTATACTTAAGACTGACAGAAAACTAGTGGATACAGTAGGTAATACACCCAAGTTTGTAACTAGGAATGGAGTCAATATGAAAACTGAGATGGAAAGGAAAAAAGGATCTGACGCTGTAACAGGTGCCATCGGGGGGACATCCAGTTGTGGCACCTGTAATCAGTGTAGGTATATTACAAAGAAGAATAGCATCACGCTAGATGATTTATACCACACTAAAATTAATTTTAAAAAAGGTAATTGCAGAACAAAGCATATTGTTTATTTAGCTTATTGTACGAAATGCCCCTGTTATTACATAGGGAAGACTGATAGGTGCCTTCGAGAAAGGATCTATGATCACTATTATAATATTAAAAAGGAAGACACCAGGAATGCCCTGTGGAGGCACATAGTTCAGTCAAAAGACTGTAATGAGTTTCATTTTGGTATAGTAGACATGGCTAAGGAGAATCCAAGGGGAGGATGTATTAAAAAGAAGCTGGCTGAGCTAGAGACCAGATGGCAAATTAGGTTAAATGCCTCTATTCCCCCTGGACTCAATGACCATATATCCATAAAGCCCATGTTAGAGAATATGGTAAATTAAATTAAATCAAGGTAGCATTGTACTTAAATGGATTTTTTAATAATTTTTTTAATAATTTTAACAATGAAAGTTTTTAAAGTAGGAATGTCTTAGTTAATTTATTATATGAAATATAATATTTATTAAATAAAATATGTATTCATTATAAAGAAGTTTTTATCCCTTACAGAGTTAATATGAGTAATTATATCAAATCACATTTTGAAAGTATTCAAGCTGTTCAAAGTATATACAAGGATGGTATTATTGGAATAAGCACACTGGCACTTTAAATGTAGATGAATAGGATGACGTATGTTTTTAAAAAAAAGTATATAAGCCATACTATAATGTTTTAAGATTGTTCTGAAGAAGTCTAATTTAATTAGATGAAAGCGCTCAACCATTGAATTGTATTTATAATAAAGACGTGTTTTTTCTATCCAGAGTGTCGGTGTGGAACTGTGAACTGTGTACGGGTAAAGGAACTAGTATTTCTGGTGTATTTTCAGTGTCGACGTGTTCCTTAGTGTCTTTGAGTTAGGGGAACAAATGTTAACCCTTTAGCCAATAATTCAACATGTCGTTCATTAATGATTTTAGTAGAATAATTGTATATTTTAAAATCATCAAATCCATTAGCTATAATAACAGGATTACTAAGCCCGTATTCCAAAACTGATATAGAGTTTTCATCCATAACTTGTATCAATTCTTCAATACCACAATCCATACTACAATAATTCAAACTACTTTGCGCCACATTCTCAATTTCTTGCTCAATTTGACTATCACTATCATCATCAAGATGCACACCAGCCTCACCAATATAAGTTGGAAAGGTGTGCAAACTAACATCATACAGGGAATCACAGTCAACATCAGTATTATCTACAGAATTACTAATAAGTGAACCACTAAAACCTACCATAGAGGAAAAAGCTTCACTCAAATGTAAAGACTGCTGAATTTCAACACAAAATTTATTAACCTCGTCCATTTCGACGTTCACTAAAGGTGGCTTTGAATCTACAGCTGATTCTAATTCACACATATTTACATTAACAGAAGGTGACCTATATCCAGCTCCATAATCACAATTCATGTTCAATAGGTTACTACCCATATGTACACCCTCCAACATATTTCCATGTGTGTCATCCAAATGTAAATTAAAATTGAACGTGTCAACAAAGTTATCCTTATAAGTATCTGCAACATTACTACAATCACTAATATGTTGCGACCGTTGTATAACAGGAATATAACCAGAGACATCAGTATTGTTAATAACATTAATTTCAAAAGGAGAATATTTTTGATTTAAATGTCCAGAAATTGTCCCAACGTCACAATTGTCCAAATGTTCACACACGTCATCCACAAACGACGAAACGGGAACAGCAACACCACAAGCGCAATTCACATTTGAATTTGTAGCAAAAGCGGCCGTAAACCCCCCACAAGACTCGTGAATTGAAAATGTACAATTCTCGGCCTCCGCTGTTAAATGGTCAACACAATTAATACCCACACAATTTGACTGCTCAGTATTGTTACCAGCAAACCGCTCATTGGCTTTAACACATGTGTTTCGTTCACAACCAACATTTAGATGCGCTCCACTAGTAACTATATTAGGTGAAACTTCACCAAAAAGTTCAAAGTTGTTGATAGTACCATCTGTACTGAGCGCTAATAAATGCCCGTTCGTCTCTAAGGAAACAGGGGAACTAGAATCAACAAGACCAGTACAGTTAAAATAACTGCTATAGTTGGATGAATGCAAAAGGCACTTCAAATTTAAAGGCTCACCTGTATAATTGGAACCACAGTCAAAAATTATACTTTCCAATGGGCTCGATTGCCCCTGTTGCTTGAATTTCCGGAATTTGTTAACTTTGGCTTTGCAAGTCCACCCTATCATGTATCCCAGTGAGGGACATCCCACATCAGCTGTGGTGGCATGGACAATGACTGAGTCATATGTGTCCATGCATCTGACTGACTTGTATGTTTGTGTTATGTGGTGAACCATAGTGCCCCATGAGCATATCACTGTGACCTACACCTTTTCCGGCCTGGTGAGCATTGTCTCACTGTACTGGACAATAAAAGTACCTAACACAACTGCGGCAGTAGTGTTGTATAGCTGTACAGACTGTGCTTGTTTGACACACAGGATTTGTGTGCTATGTGTTATGCGTGCTGTGTGCAGGCCTAATGTATGCCTGTGTGCCAGCTGCAGAGATGTCTGCCAGTCATGCAGGATGCTATCCTTAGGCTTCACAACTGACCTGTTGTGTTGCCATGCTTGTATTGCTGTCCGTGTAGGTCCACATCAGATTGGTATTGCTGTCACTGTAGTATTTCATGCCACCAGACAGGTTATGCCAGTACTGGGTTCAGAGTGCTTAGTCCACAGTTTGGCCATGTGTTTCCATCTCATACATGTGATGTACATCCATGGGTAGGGGATAGGGTTGACTGTGTACATGTGGCAGCTGTGACATTACTACATGACACACATATTCCACAACTGTACCATAGAGGTGACTGACAACTGACCTTTGCACATGCTACCATAGTATTGAGATTACATTGGTGATTAACAGCACATAGGGACAATGGTGATAAAGATACATAGGTCCATAGGTTCGTACAGGGATGTCTGCCCAGGGCATGTATCCACCTAGCCAGAATGTGTGTGCCTTTCAACATGCATTGTGAATCTGTCTTGCTATGCCCTTTTCCAAGGTTAGTATACTGTGCCTCTGTCTCACAGTGACACATAAGTGATACCCAGGGTAACCCTACAATGTCACATCCTGTCATTAATATCACTCTTGAAGATAGTCACTGAGTCAGTCTGCCTAACCTCTATTGGGATAATATTCAGGAATGAAGGGAGCCTCTGAGTTGTGAATGTGCCCCTCCAGCATGTCCTATGTCTATCACTCCTGAGGTTCAAGTATTTCCAGCGTGTATCCTGGTGGGATCTGGATATTCTGAGATGCAGCATGGCCATTAAGTGAGGGTATGACCTGGCCTTCTATGTCAGGCACAGATTGCCTATGAAGAGGCAGTATGTCACTGAGTAGAGCTGCTGTTACTTTAACCAGTCAGTATGTGGCATCTGTTTGAGCCCTTTGATCCCCTTGTCGAGGTACATATGTGGTATCTCCAGTTGCTGCAGGTGTCTGGTAAGGTGCATGCCGACAGATTCATCATAGTCAATTATGGGCATGATGAGGGATGAGTAAAGGGGCACAATGTCCACCCCTGATCTACATGTGGATCCCATGATGATGTGGCCCATATAACATGCTTACCTAACCACTTTGTCCATGTTGTTGTCAAATGGTAGAATGCTATCAACCTGTGTACCCCAAGGTCCATAATTCCTTCGTCTGCACTTAATGGATTAACACATATGTGGTATGTTGTGGTCACTCTGTGTTTGACAAAGGGGATGACTATAGGCTTTCTGTCATTCACGTTGAGGCCATGGCTGTGGCACAAGTCGTGTGTTTGCAAGAGTCCCTTTGGAGGGTGCGTGTGTTAGCTGGTGAGTTGATTATGGTGTCGGGTTTGCAGTCACCTGCGACTTGCTGA
>NC_056728.1:1604246300-1604308800 GCF_019279795.1 Protopterus annectens
GACTGCCCTCAGGTGAGCAGCGGTTTAACAGATGTAATATGGGTGCCCGGATTTGAGCAGTGCTTTAACACACTTAAAATGAGTGCCCGTAGTTGAGCAATGCTTCACACAGCGTAATATGAGTGCTCATAGCCAAGTAACACGTTACCCAGCATAAGCCGTTTGCATGGAGCTGCGCACCGAGCCAACCAGCTCACTGGTGGGCAATGTTGTGCAAGCTGTATCAAAGTCGCCTTTATACAGACACACCTCCTAGCCTGTCTAGACAGTAGTAAAATAAAAAAAACAATGTCCAGGCTCGAACCCAGGATACTGTGCACCATAGTCAAAGTACAGAACCACTAAGCCATGACAATTGCACTGAGAAATGCAGTATTAGCATATATATAGGAATGAATGGCAATAGAAGCATGACAAAGCAGTTTTTTTTAAGCTGATAAATATCCAAAATGGCCAATCACAGATAAGTGTGGGAAGATGGGCATATATAAGCCCCATAGGCGGGAATACACAGCATAACTGATTGTGGTACTCATTTGCAGTCAGGATGGCAGGTGCAGGAGAGGGAAGTCACTTTAGAGCAAAGAGGTGGGGTGTTGAGGAGTCAAAATATATGGTTTGGCTCCTAGTCCATGATCATGAGGCACAACTCATGCAGGGTCAGGTTCACTGGGGTGCATACAAGGCAGATGCTTGGAACCGGTTGGCACATGATCTCACCAGTGCCACAGGCATTCCAAGGACTGGTGAACAGGTCCATCACCACCATGCGGACCTGAAGAGACGTAAGCAGGACCAACTGAAGCACTGGATCCAGGAGGCCCGGCAAATGCCCAACGCCCCACTACTGAGTAAGTATCCATATAATTAAATATTTAAGAAATTATCCTAGCCTATAGTATGGAGATGTATGTTCCAATATTACATCATTTATATTACAGCTGCAGGTGTCCTTTCCATGAATCAGTGAGCCTATGCTGATAGGCTGGTGAGGTTGTGCCACTAGGCAGGTTAGTAATTATTTTGCTGGAATTGTTATAGAATATAAGTGAGACAGCTTGTAAAAGTGTTCAGTGTTGTTACATATTAATAAAGTTCAAATAAGCCTAGAAGAAAGATTCTGCTAGTACTGTAAGATTAGATAAGTGATGCAGCCTGTAATCCAGAAATAAACATTAAACAAGTCTCAAATAGAGAGTCTCCACCTGTATTGTAATATCAGATAACTGCTTCAGCCTGAAAATGAGTGGTAATCAATCAACAAAGGATAGACATGTGTCAAATACATCCCTTTTAAAATCTGCCATATGAAATAAGTGAGTCAGTTGGAAAGGATTGTTGTAACCAGTAAGAAATGTTAATAACACCTAGAATTAAGTACCATCCTGAAATGTAAAAATAAAACAAGTGAGAGTGTGAGAAAGAGGGTATGAATCTACCAAGAAAGCTGTAATAAGTCTGGAATAAAGTTATACTGCAGTGAGTACATAATGAAACGAATGAGACAGCCACAACCAAAGAGTGAAATGTGTGTAATAAAGTACTGAACCTGGAATGTGTCTGTCCCACAATTTGGATATGTTGCTGTACCCTTGCAATATGGAGATAGTATGGTTGTATGAAATACTGAACATCCACAGTTGTCTAGAGCCATATAAATCAAATGTAGCAGGATGCTGTACCTGAACACAGCCAGATATGAACATGTATGAATAAAAATGGAATGTATATTAATGTAGCAGTAACATTCCCATCACCAACATTCCTAAGGTTACATATAGGAAACTGTACTAATACATGTAGGGGATATATACTAGGAATGTACAGCATATGTATAGGTAGTTTAAGTTGTTAATGTAATATTTCGTCATCCTACCCTATTTTCACAAATGATGCCATTCCACACCAAACTGGGTATGTGTATACACAATTAATTCCCATGGACATTTGTCCTGCTGGTTCATACATATCTGCATATACGTTGATGCATGTGCCCTGTTCACATATCCAAACCTGATGGCCTGTTGCCACCAATCAACCCTGCATGCTGTTGGAATGTGTACTGTTGTTCTAAATATGCATGTGTTATGCTTGCTGTTCAATGTTCGGAATTCATGGGTGTTTGGTTAATGGGAATACTGATGCATGCTGTTACAACTAATTTTGAATGGTGTTGTTTGTTACTAACCCAAAATGTCATAAAATACTGCTAAACATAGGACAACAGGGAAGGCGGGTTCCAGCGGACCCACCTCTCCCACCTCAGCTGGCGAGTGAACCTGGCACCAGTGCCCAGGCCGGAACCTCCTTCGGTAGCCCTGTGCCACCTTTGGGTGGAAGCGCTGCAGGGGATGGGCTCATCCCCCCTCTGCAAGTGTGGACGGAGGAGAATGTCCACTCACCCTCCATAGTGTCTGGTCTGTGGTGCGTAGCGAGATCAGGCATTTTCTGCTTGATCCCCTACGCCAGCTTGAGGCGAGGGTGGCACAACTCACGGGTGTGCCTGCCCATCCTATACAGCCCCCAGCACAGCCCCGTCCTGGGCAGTGAAGGTGCAGTGGTAACTGCCCATGGGTGGGGATCTCAGTTCCACTGTTGCCATCTGTGGGCTCATGGGCTCGCGATATCCAAACATCCATCCCTGTCAATTGTGTTTCCCCCCCACATGTGTCATACTTTGCCCCTGTATGCGTCTTGTTTGTCTTGTCTGTTAACCTCCCCAACCTACCTCTCCAAATATACCTACTTCCTGTACCTCACATTCCACTCTCACCTGAAAAAAAAAATAAAAAAAGGACACTCTGTTCCCACAAAACAATTACGCCCCATACATAGCTACCCATTTTGCAGACATGTCTGCTGGACATGTCAACTGATAATTAAAATTGGTTGTACAACATATTTTGTTGTCCTCACCCCTCTCTCAGGGGTGGGAGGTTTAAAATTTCACACCACATTACACACATATGCACAGCTGTTGCTGATAAAGAAATGGGCAGCTATGGGCCTTCCCTACATCCTTCCTGCAAATCCCAAGCTTGTTTTCCTACTGTCCTAGACTCTTTGTGCCCCCTTTTTCACCACTTTCCTATCTCCCCATTTTCTTTTCTTTAAAAGAAATTAGCGCGGGTGTTAACAAGAGTAAGCACTTTTAAGCAGTAGTCAGCGGGTGTGCGCTTATGTGCGCTTAGCTAAGCGACTGTGCGCATGCGTGAGCATCACGCAAACTAGCGCAAACCCGCTTACAACTGCTTAAAAGTGCCTTAGTCACTCTGTATGACAAGGCCTGTAGTCTGCTCATCAGCAAAATAAAATACCCCTGTCAGTCTCGAACCCAGGACCTTGGAAACACTAGTCTGCATGAATTACCACTGAGCCACATCAGATATACAAGCACATGGTGCTGAAAGAAATATATCATGAATTACAAGTAGTGAATGTAAAGGGAATATAGGAAGGCCATTACACAAAGCTTGTTCCCTGTATGTTTAGTGGCAATTCTTGTGGAATTGCATTACATGAGTGTGATAATAGAAACAGCCATGCTAGTAGGTAATAATGTTACAGTAGCACCTTACAAACCACACATGGTATCAGAGCAGGATAAACACCACCATATTTGAATAGGTATGAGGCCAGACATCCCAACTGTGACTGATTTACAGGGATGTCCTTGATTTGTCAAAAAATGTTACCTGTGCCCCACTGACTCCCTGTGAAATGTACTAACAGCAGTTAGAAAGGTGGGGAATCCCATGTAATGTTCACCATCAATAAGTTAAAGTAGACACTACTTGCATGTCAGAAATGGTGTAGTAATACATATGCTCAAAACACACACAGTCCCCACAGTCACAACTGCAGAATATCTGAAATATATCACGGGTGTATCCCACTGATATGTACCTTTCCCTGAGGCTGCTCAAATATATACCTGAGAGTATCTAAGGCCTACAAGTGTCAGAAACACACTGGCATATCAGCCTGTCTGCTGTTACACACTCTGCAAATAGCTTTAGAATTACTTCCACAAGCACACCCTCATGTAGGAGTACAACACAGAAATATCAAATGATGTAGCCATCTAACAAACTAAGGACAGTATAGCAGTTTACAAGCACTGCATGTGCCTGATATTCATAACTATTAGTACAAAATGCAAGGCCCTACTACTGCTCAGCAGCAAAATAAAATACCCTTGTTAGTGTCAAACCCCAGACCTTGGCCTCACCAGACTGCATGCAGTGCTACCAAACGACAGCAAACATATATGGATTTACTGCTGAAAGAAATATAACATGCATTACAAGGAGTGAATGTAAATGGAAAATAGGAAAGCCATAGCAACACATTCCAGTAAAGAGAAATATCAGGCCTTCAAGGAGTGAATGTAAAGGGAAAGTAGGGAAGCCATAGCAACACCTTGCAAGAGCTACAGTTGTAAACCAGTTAATCCGCAAGTCCCACAGGAAAGTACATACTCCCATGTAAACAGGGTTAGCATTAGCAGGTGTGAGTTAACATCCACACTGAGAAGAATGAACTGGAAGAAGCAACAGTCAGGTTTCAGTACAACATGCAATTCAGTGGCTACAACACAGCCTTAGATATGAGAGACATACCAACCTTCAGACTGACACAACAGTGTACACAGCAAACCAGCATGGTCCCCACCTTGCAAAACTGAAAGGCCTATGCCTACCTAACCTAACATTTTATAGCAGTATCCTGAAATCACAGTGAGAACTGCAATTACCACACAGCAGGCTGCATGCAATTAGTAAATGCTGGTCACCAATTGGTGCAGAGGCGATCGCATGCACATGTGCACATACCTACAAAAGCAGCCTGTACTGCCAGTCCACACATGCAATACTTTCATTGCAGTGACTGGAGGGAGAGACAGACAGGCAGACAGACAGACAGAGACAGAGACCCAAAAAAAAAAAAAGCAAGCCAGCAAGCAATCCAGCCAGCCATCCAGGCGGCCCGCCAGCCAGCCAACTAGGCAGCCAGGCATCCAGCCAGCCAGCCAGCCAAACTTAAAAAGCTGTTAGAGACAAAGGCAATGTAAACTACATAATCAAATAATCTACATACTGTGAACCCTCCATATGTGTCAGCAGTCTGTATCTATATGTATATGAAGATGTGCATAGGGCAAGGGACATACTGCAACCGTTAGCGAAGGCTGGACATACATATGTAGTTGAAGGTTGCTATGTGCACATAACAATGTAGGTTGTAGTGTGTGGCATTGAAAACAGCATGCAGTGCAGGTATATGTCATGTGGTGGTGAACTTCTGTGGGACTGAGCCAGTGAGGCCTGCTAAAGCTATACGGCCTGAGGACAGCATAATGCATTCTGCACAACACTGTGCAATATCATTACAGAATGGTATGTCTCACAACTGTTACAGAAGTGACATCCCCACCATGAAAGGTGGGCATTTTATGTGCCAAGATGTGCATGTAGTTGTACAGCAATGGATGTTTATAAGTATGTGTGTGTATGTGTGTGTGTGTGTGTGTGTGTGTGTGTATATATATATATATATATATATATATATATATATATATATATATATATATATATATATATATATATACACACAGAGAGGTATGTATAGATAGATAGACATATATAGATAGATAGATAGATAGATAGATAGATAGAATATGTATATACATATAGATGTAATATACACATACATATATAGATATATATAGATACATACACATATACAGATAGATATGAATGTCTATAGATATGTATGTATATGAATATATCTATCTACATATATATATATATATATATATATATATATATATATATATATATATATACATATATATATATATATATGTATATATATATATATTTATATATATATATATACAGAGTGAGAGAGGGACATGAGGGCAGATGAATTGCAACAGCTGCCTGGTGACCAAGGCATGGACTGAACACCAGTGTGGATACAGGAGTACCATACCCCATTCCAAAACACTTTAACCACTAACTACCACATAGGTGGTTGCCTGCCTACTACTGGAGGTGTCACAAGCGAACATGGGAAACAAGTGTACAATAGCCTGCCCTTTGATATCCACAAATATGCCATACCCTGGACTAAAACACCCAGCATTAACAAACAAGGCTCCTCATTAGTAGATGTCGGACATACCCCTGATGAATGTTATGGAGATAGGTAATATGCCGTGTGAGTCACCTCTGTGTAACTGTTTGACAGGAGCAAGTACAATCACATTACAAGTGTCCCAAGGGGCAGGGTAGCATAAGGCTATGCTGCCGTAGGCCCAGGGCCAATAGCATAGTACCTACCTATGACACAATGCACACACACATGTACTCAGTGCAATACCAACTATATGAGGTGGAATGAGTGTGACACTGACTGTGTGCAAGGTCTGTAATGGTGTGATTGCTCAGTGTGACTTTGTGTCTGCCATGGTAGTCCATGTCCTTGGTGTGAGGCCAGAGAAAGATGTGTCAGTTATTGGGATACTAACATACTAGATTGCCATATGTTGTGCAGTAGTTCCCTGTGTACGACTGCGGTGTAGGTAGGAGTATGGCAGCAAAGACTAGGGTGGATTACCAGTGAAACTGTAGATGTGCATTGCATGCATTGCATGGAATGACAATAGTCTCCATCCAGTCGCTTGATACATACCTCCAGTGTGAGGTTGTGCAGTGTACCTCAAACAGTGTGCCGAGTGCTGGTGTATACAAGTTAGTTGTATGGAGTGTGGCAGGCACTGTCACACAGTTGTAGGCTGAGCACTGATATGTGGTAATGTACATTTGTATCCCCTGATAGACAGACAGATGCTATATATGGCAGTTCAGTGATATCAGTACAGTAGAGTATTATGTGTGCTATATGACTTGCTCACATATTTATCTTTTCCTTCCAGGGTGATGGTGCATCACCGCAACCCGTGTTATTCAGCTGCAGAGGATGAGGAGATACTCCAGAGCCTGGTGCGGGATTTCAATACACTGTTTTCCAGGACCAGCCAGAACAAGCAGGAGAGGACTGCACTGTGGCAAGACCTTGTCAATCGGGTAAGTGACATAGGCATGCATAACCAGACATATGAGCAGGTATGCCATCACTGCAGTGATTTAATTAGAAATGTCTGTCAGTGTGTGTCTGATATCCACAGACAACAGCTTGCCACAGGTGGTGGGGTACCTATCCACCCCCCTCTCACCAGAGTGGAGGAGCTACTCCTAAGTGTTGTGGCTCCAGGCCAACAACAACAACATCCACAGACATGTGTCATGACGGAGGCCGGAGCCATCCAGCATGTGGACATGGAGTGTGCAGGTAACATGCCATATCTGTAGTTGACTGTTCTCTGCACTGGTAGTTTATGCATGTGTGAGATGTGTACTGTGTGTGTAGCTGTTATCCTGCCTATTACTGTGCAAGATTGATATTCTGAATATCATCACTACACCTGTGAAAGCCAACTGTTGTACTACTGCACTGTAGCATACTCACAGTATCAATGGCACAGTTGTAGCCACTGACAATAACTCTCTTATTTGTGCAGGTCCCTCTGGAGTAACAGCAATGCAGCCAATCCATGCTGATGAGTGTGTAATAACAATACTATTAATAGTAATAATAATATTAATACTAATAATACCCTCAAACAGTATTGTGTATGTGTTGGATTGCAGGTGTGTGTGTGTGTTTGTATCTGCTGTACTGAGGAGTGTGCATGTGTGCCCATGTGCATGTGTGCATGTGTGCATGTGTGCATGTGTGCATGTGTGCCTGTGTGCCCATGTGCCCATGTGCATGTGTGCATGTGTGCATGTGTGCCTTTGTGCATGTGTGCCCGTGTGCATTTGTGCATGTGTGCCCGTGTGCCCATGTGCCAGTGTGTATGTGTGCATGTGTGCCTGTGTGCATGTGTGCATGTGTGCCTGTTTGCATGTGTGGTAACATTGTGTACACATTGTAAACTGTGTTTCCTGTCTTCCTCTCACAGGTTCTGGTGTTGCTCTGTTGGCGTGCAGCAGGGCACCGGACGTCACTGCTGGTGATAGTGATAATGATGATACATGTGTAATGGCACAGGGAGGTGTGACAGGGTCTGTTGTTGGTCAGCCAATTGACAGTAGACAGCAGTCAACCCCCCATCAATGTGCATAGTCATCCTGCCGATACATCCATTGTCACCAATGTCCTTAGCTGAGGGACAGAATACAGTGGGCATTGACCAGGGTAATGTGGCATCAATGGCACATGCATCCCCTCACAGCAGCCATGGCCAGAGTCCTGACATGGTACCACACAGGTAGGTGTCCAGGGGTTCTCGTGGGAGCATCCTTGGTCGTACTGCCCCTGTCAGACGTGCCCACAGAGGTCTTTCAACCTCAGCTATGTTCCGGGCTGTAATGGAGGCACAGGCATGTATGGAACGGTACATCAGACAGGGTCTGTGGGAGTTTAGAGCACATCGCACTGCTGTGAATGACACTATGCATGACGCTGCGGCTGCCATCTGTACTGTCGGTGAGGTCATTGATAGACGTTGGGGGGACACATTAGATCTGTTCCACAACTTCATGTCCACGAGCCAGGGCAATGCAGGATGGTTGAGGCGTCGACGTGGACGTATGCCAGCAACATCAGCAGCTGGCAGTCATCGCGGATGACAACAAACCCGCAGCCGCACCCACAGTGCCAGTACCAGCCCCAGCAATGCTGGGTCTGTGCTGTAATCAGACTGTCCTAGAAGACCACGTGCACATGGCTCTGGACAGTCCAGCAGGGACATGTGTCCAGTCAGCAACCCACTGCTTCTGATGACAGTACCCAGTCTGGTTTAGTACCTGATACTGTCCGTAGCACCCCTGCCAGGCACAGGTACCGTGTCCATGGCCAGAGACAGTGATCTGTATGACCTGGCAGGTACAGTCTGTGGCTGTCCACAAAAACCCGTATATGGCAGCCATGTGGTGGAACTGTGTGCATGCATACACACATGCATAATGCTAACACCTAGGGCTAACACATACACACACACGCACCGCATCAACATTGCCCCATGTTGTACTGTTGTCCCTCACTAGCACACACACACATACATGTTGATTGGATGTGTCAATGGCAGACTCTGGCAAACCAAGTACACACCCTGTACATATGATGAAACTGTGCCACCTCCTGCAATCTGTAACATTGATGCAGGAACAAGATAGCATGGTGCTGATGCACAGGGTGACTACATAGCACTGTAGTAATATTATCATGTTGTTAACAGTACAGTGTAATGATATCATTGTGGGTATATCCCAGCATGCCTGATGCATTAACACTATGATTGTCACTGTAGTTTTTTATACACCAGTGTTAATTCCAAAAGTGTAATGTCTGCACATGTGCCACATGGCAGTTGTGTGCACCTGTGCCTGCATGTGTTGTGGACTGGACAGTACATGTGTGATGTTTGCAGCACACAGTTGCAGGTGTACATTTGTGAACAAGGTGGAGTTGCATTCTCTGCATGTAGATGAGTAGTGCACACATGGCAAGGGTGACATGCACCATGTGACACAGTAGTCATACATTGTAGTTCATATTGGTGGACACTTTGTGTTGTACTACACATATGTCTCACCTGGGGTCACATGTATGTATGACATGGTTTGACAGTATGCTGTGGGTCATACGGTTTACCAATGTCAGTGGTTTGCATTCTGGTGGTAAGGCTCAAAACACAAACCCACCTACATAGATATCACAATTTAGAAGTAATGATACTCACTGCCAGACATCTAAACCGCAAGATGCATGCAGTCCAAACTCTACTCAGCATGGAGAATGTTGATATCTGTGCAGTAATAGAAACCTGGTTCCAGGCTCCCAAGAGCACCCTAGCACTACCAGGTTACACCTCATACCATGCTTTACAGCCCCAAAACATGGAACTAACTAAGAAAGTGGGTGAGTATCAATAATTGTCAGGGATACCCACACCCCCAGGTTGGTGCCACAGCATGAAGCATCACAGACTATCCACGTGCAACTAACAGTGGGTAAAACTGCCTTCCAGTTCATAGCCTGCTACAGACCACTCTCCTAATCCCAGGAACCCCACCTGGCCTACTTAAGAACACATGAATATATGAAGGCCTCTCCAAACAACATTATATTGGGCAACTTCATCTACCCACGCATAGACTGGGAGCATTACTGTAGCTCCAATACCCTAGGCCAAAGGTTCCTAGAATTTATAAACTCAAATGCCTTGGAACAACTTGTTACCACTCCCACAAGAGGGGAAAACATACTGCACCTGATCATCACCAACATGGGGACTCTATGCTCCAGACCAGAAGTGTATCCCTCACTGGTAAGATCAGACCATAGAGTAATCTCACTGTATATTCACATACCAACCCCAGCCCCTGCCCAGAAAACCACAGTGAAAAAGTTGTCTAAAGCATATTCCACACACCTCAAAACCGAGACAGAGGTGGAATCCTTCAAAGCCCACGGGCCTGTGGAAAATACAGCCCACACTGCTGAATCCTTTATAAACGCATTCTATGAACACCTTCAGGAATGCACAGATCATGCAATTCCAAATATAACCAAGACCCAATCCTCCAAAGACAGGCGTCCTTTCTAGTGGACCCCAGCCACGTAACAGAAAACAATAGAAGTAGTTAGCTACTACATGATCGAGCAATATCCCACAAAGGGAAGGCATCTCTTATCAGTATTTGGAACAAAATACGGGCACTCATAAAATTGTCTAAGGCCATCTTCAAGAGAATAATTGCACAAGACACTAAGGATAATCACAAGGCTTTCTTTAGTTATGTTAGGAATCTGGGTGGGACTTCCCAGATATGCTCATAAGTAGTCCTAAATGACAAAGAATACATGTAAGCCACATACATTGCCAACATCATTGCTGACAGGTTCAGCACAAACGTCTCACTTCTGTGTCACTGTTACACAGAGGCAGAGTATACTAACCTGGAAAAAGGCCATAGCAAAATTCATTTAAAATGGGTGGCGAAAGCCAAACACAGTCTGGCTAGGCTTATAACTGCCCTAGGGCAAATAACCTAGTATGAACCTATTAACCTATTACATGATGTATCCTCCACTGATACACAGATGTAGGAAACCCAGTGTCAGTGATATCCCTGCAGTACTACACTATACCATGTAACCGTTCTTACTGAGCCCCACACATCCCTGGGAAAAATACTGTTTGCCATATAGCAGTCTCACGTACATGCCAACACACTAGGGATATGTTCATACACGACTGGAAATGCATACAGTGACCTACAATGCATTCTACACATGACACACATGACCGCCACAAGGGTATCATACAGACAGATACCTGTTGTCCAAGCCATGCTCTATTACTGTAACACAACTGTAACTTTGTCATCAGCATGTACTTAACATAGTATTCCAATAGTACCATGTAGGTGGCAGCACCCATCATGTAGAACGGGTATGGTGTGTACATATGGACAAGTGTTTTCTTGTCTATCCTGTGATATTCACATTTCCAAAGGTATTGAGCAGTCCCTTGGTGTATTGCCTAAGCAAGCAGGTGTCTTTATGCATATCAGCAACAGTTGCCATACACCTACACTGGATGTCCATTACTCACAGACTTTGCTTTGTTATAACATGTGTGACATATACTCCAGACATGAACCCTCACCCTCATTAATATATCACAGCTTTCATGACTGTGTGTCACCCAGTTGGCCTAGGACACAGATCACTGCAGTAGCCTGCATTGTCATCAACATACATGTATGGCGTACGGTCTGGGAATCTGCAGCACATGCTGGCAAAGGTAACAACTGTATTCATATGAGGCAGGCTTTACACATAACAAATATTGCAGGTCACAGGTACATATCTGTATGTGGCACACACATACCTGATGTGTGCATTGCAATTACTGTTATAATTATATGTCATACAATAATAAATGCAAAACTCACCCAACATTGACAAACACACACATGGCTTTTGTAGGATTCAAACCCCTACCTAACTATGTTATGACACTTGAAAGAAATGCATTAGCACAGCATGCTATTCACATTACAGGGTGGCTTTCCTTCTCCTGCTTTACCTATAGGGTGCTGACATCATCAGTCTTTACAAAGAGGAATGCACATCATGTAGTGTGTTATTCCAGTTGTCAAAAGGGACATTTCTTTCAAAGAGAATTGCACACCCCTTCCCCCCCACCACACATACAAACACAGCATTTGCAGGATTCAAACCCCTACCAAACTATGTTATGACACTTCAGAGAAAGACGCATTTGCACAGCGCGCTATTTGCATTACTGGGTGGTGTTTCTTCTCCTGCAGTATGTATAGGGTGCTGACATCAGTTTTTACAAAGAGGTATGCACATCTATTACTATCCCTCAGTATGGGGGATAACAACATATATGCATTAACAGACGTCTAGTTCAGGGTCACATATGCACATCAGCACTGCCTGGTTATGTTTTATACCATGCTTCATGAACACAGGACTTGAAACACACAACACAACCAGGGAGTGTATCCATATACATCACAGATACACACACTTCTGGGTTGTTACCACTGCACTAAGCATGACAGGCCATACATATACAACTACCATTGTGCAAAACTGCCTTTTGGTTTGTTGTGTAGTTCAGACCACCCCCCCATATCCAGGAACCACACTTGGCTTCCCTGGGAACAGTGTAGGATATGAAGGTGTTCACATACGCCATTACAGTGGTTAACGTCAGGTACAGGAATATTGACTGGGGGAACTACTCAGGCCTCAACAACATCACCCTACAGCTACTACAATTTGTGAATCCATGTGCTATGGCAGAACCAGTCTCCACAGCCACAAGGGGGAATACATATTGGACCTTATCATCACCAACATGGGGACTGTATGTTCCACACCAGAGGTAGACCACCATTGTTAAGATATGACCATAACCAACTTTCCCTGGACGTCCATTTCCCATCCCCACCCCCAGGCAAGGAAATCACTGCTAACAAAGTATTTCTCAAAATCAGACTTTGCACTTGTGAAGACTGGGGTGGAATACTTCAAAGGCCCTGTGCTGGAGGATTATACAGCCCAATCTGCAGAATCCTTTACAAATGCATTCTATGAGCACCTGCAGGTTTTCATTGATCATGCTATCCCAAATAAAACCAAGACTCCTCCACAACAGGAGACCTGTCTGGTTGACACCAGCCATATATAAGCTGTACAACAGAAGGAGGGAGCTAATACATAACAGGGCAATATCCCACAGAGGGAGGTCATCTCTGAACAGTCTTAGCAGGACACTTCAATCCCTCAAAATCATCACTTGCAAGTTTTGCTAGTGAAATTGCCCAGACACTACAGATAAGGCTCCCCTCAGTCTGAAATTGAATCCCAATTAATGTTAGACATAGCCCCTCACCAACCCTCTTCCAGCAAACTCCAGCCACATGGATGTGACATTGCAAATTCAACCCCTGGGATCTCCACTGTGTCCCTGCTTGATGGAGGCACAGCAAGCTAGCCTTAAACAGTGCCTTCTGAGACCTACTTTACAGAGGCACAGTAGGCTACTGTACTGGGGAGGCAGATGCCAAATACACTCTGGCTAGGCTTATGTATTCCCTAGGGCAGACAGTCTAGTATTGACCTCTGCACCCATATGTTTATGTTTGGGATGCACAATATTTGTTGCTGATAAACTGCTTGCAGGTCTTTATTGCCATAGCTTTCCCTGTTTCTATGAACAACTTGTGCATCTGTGGAAGATGTTTGATCATGGCAGGGTCCCAGTATATTACTTATGTCTCTGTTGTCATTTAACTGTGTGCACTGGGCAGATTGCTGTATTGTGGGAGGTTCCTGGCTTAACACATACAAATGCCAGATATGTGTGGCCAACTGCTATACTGAGACATGGCCTAAGTGTGTGAGCATGCCCAGTTCAGGCTTTCCATGGTTTGTTGCCTGACATAAGTGTGTGAGCATGCCCAGTGTGACCTTTCCATATGTTGAGATCTGAGGTCCACTACATTTGTGGTTGTGTGTGAACTTGAACAATATTTGACATTTATAGTGTGTGTGTGTGTTGGAAGTCATGTTGTGTTCTTACTGCCCAACTGCTTTGTGTCTGAACCCAACAGGGATTATGCTGTGCCTGCAGGGTTTCCATGGGACAGTTTGCATACACTTGTCAACATTCTTTCATACTGACCAAACACTCTAATATTGTCATAGTGTGGTGCACAGTATCCTGGGTTTGAGTCCCAACACTCCTTTAAATATTCATACTGAGCACACCAGACTAAGGTATGACCATGTTGCATTTTGTTCAGCTATGGCCTACTTAAACCAGGCTTGTCCAACATTACTAGTGTATTCCACAACTTGGGTGGACATTGACAAACACTAGGCTATGTGCCCTAGGGCATTTCTAATCCTAATCAGAGTGTGTTTGTCCTTCAACACACATTTTAACTGGAGTTTGCCAAGACATTTTTCAAGGTTAGTATAAAGTGCCTCTGTCTAACTGTGACATAAAAGTGATACCCAGCGTAAACCTACAATCTGCCATCCACTCATCAAGATTCCTCTTGAAGAGAGTCAATGAGGGACTCTCTGGCTAACCTGGACTGTGAATTTACTCAACAGTGGAGGGAGCTTCTGGGTTATGGATCAGTCACTACAGCATGTCCTAATTATTTCAGTGCTGAGGTTCAAGTCTCTCATGTGCATAGCTCAATGGGATTCACATTTTAAAAGGTACAGCATGTGCATTGATTCCAGGTTGGACATGGCTTTATACATCAGGCACAGATCGCCTCTGGGCAGGCAGTATGCCACTACGTGGAGCTGCAGTTTGTTTAGTCAGGCAGATTTGGGGTTTTTCCAGTTGCTGGAGGTGTCTGCTAAGGTACATCCCACAAGGGGCATTGTACTCAATTGGGAGCCTGATGAAGGATGACTGAAGAGGCACGATGACCTCCCCTGATCTAGATGTGAATACCTTCATGATTAGGTGGGTATATGAAATGTTTTTATAACCACTATGGCCACATGGTTGTCAAATGTGAGATTTCTATCAACTTGTGTCCCCAGGTCTCTTATTACTTCTTCTGTACTTAATAGGTTACCACCTATGTGGTAATTGGTGGGTACTTACTGTTTTTCCAAAGGGGATGACTATACACTTTTTTGTGTTTAGCTTGATGACATGGCTGTGGCACCAGTTGTCTGTTTCTATGAGGCCCTTTTGTAGGATGCTTGTGTCAGCTGGAGGTTCAGATATGGTGCCCAGTTTGTAGTCACCTGCAAACTTGTTCAGACACAGTCCTTCCATGTTGGCCTGTACCTCCAAGAAATATATACCAAACAAGGGGGGGTCCCAGGACCGAGCCTTGTGGGATGCCAGTTGTAGCTGGTTTGGACTCTGACATGGCTCCAGCATTTCTGACCATGTCAGTTCTGTCCTTGAGCTGGTTTGCAACGCATCTAGTGACATAGGGGTTTATATTTAAGCTGGTGAGCTTACCTATAATGTCCAAGTGGGGTATTGTATGGAAGGCTTTTGCAAGGTCCAGGTAGGCTGTGTGGACCACCTTCCCCTCATCAATGGCCTTGGTGACTGTTTCAAATGACTCAATCAGGTTTAAGGGGCAGGATCTGCCCTTAAGAAAGCCACCTGGGTAGGGTCCAGTGTCTGTAGGTCCCCAATATCTTTATTTCTGAGGTCTATGATGATCCTTTCCATAGCTTTGAGACCATGCTAGTCAGGATTCTGAGGTGATAGTTTGCATGATCCATTCAGGCACCACCTTTGTGAAGAGGGACCACTGTTGCTGTACACTGCTGCTTGGGTACATATCCTGTGGTAAGGCTGAGATTGAGCAGTAGTTTTATTTGGTGTTCAATTCTTCTTGGACTTCATGTTGGATGCAGCCCGGGACACCATCTGGTCCCATTGATGCTGTGTGCTTTGCTTTAGGGATGCTGGATGTTACCTGAGCATCTGCGATGTCAGGGGGCCAGCACTCTGCTGGGACAGATATTTGGCCTTTTGGTGGGGGGGGGGGGGTTTGCACTGCACCTGTCAGGTTGGATGTTGGCAATGTCTGTGGGTTTGGTGTATTGTTTGCCATTTTGGACTAATTCTGAGCATATCTGGGAATTCCCACCCAGGTTCCTACCATCAGTAAAGAAAGCCTTGCGATTATCCTTAGTGTTCTGTACAATTTTTATCTCGTAGCTGGCCTTAGAGGATTTTATGTTTGGCCATAGTTTTTTGTCATAATACTGATCAGTGATGCCTTCCCTTTTTGGGTTTTGATCTATCATGTAGTAGCTTCCTCCTTCTCTTGCATGGTTTGTTAATGGCTGGGGTCCACCAGACAGGATGCCTGCCTTTGGAGGATTGGGTCTTGGTTTTATTTGGATTGCATAATCCATGCATTCCTGAAGGTGTTCATAGAATGCATTCATAAAAGGTTCTGAGGTCTGGGCCATATTTTCCACAGGCACAAGGGCTTTAGTGAATTCCACCTCAGTTTGGAGGAGTGCATAATTTGCTTTACACATGTTTTTCACTGTGGTTTTCTGGCCAGGGACTGGGGTCAGGATGTGAATATCCAGTGAGATTACTGTATAGTCTGATCTTACCAGTGAGGGATACACTTCTCGTCTTGACCATAGAGTCCCCATGCTGGTGATTATCAGGTCCAGTATGTTTACCCCTCTTGTGGGAGTGGTGACAAGTTGTTCCATAGCATTTTGGTTTATGAAGTCTAGGAACCTTTGGCCTAGGGTGTTGGAGCTAGAATAATGCTCCCAGTCTATGTTTGGGCAGTTGAAGTCGCCCAATATAATGTTGTTTGGAGAGACCTTCATATTTTCATGTGTTCTCAAGTAGGCCGAGTTGGGTTCCTGGATTTAGGAGAGTGGTCTGTAGCAGGCTACGAACAGGGAGGCAGTTTTAGCCACTGTTACTTGCACGTGGATAGTCTGTGCTGCTTCATGCTGTGGCACCAACCTGGGGGCATGGGTATCCTTGACAATTATTGATACTCACCCTCCTTTTGTACTTTGTTCCATGTTTTGGGGCTGTAAAGCATGGTATGAGGTGTAACCTGGTAGTGCTAGGGTGCCCTTGGGAGCCTTGAACCAAGTTTCTGTTACTGCACAGATATCAACATTCTCCATGCTGAGGAGAGTTTGGACTGCATGCATCTTGCAGTTTAGACTTCTGGCATTGGGTAGCATTACTTCTAGTTTCATAACCCTTGTGATACGTATGGAGGTAGGTTTGTGTTTTGAGCCTTACCTATTCAAGGCACTATGGGGGTGACAACAGCCTTTGCCAGTATCCAAAAGGCCAGGGGTGATAGGTGCAAGCCATCCCTAGCAGAGCATCGTGTCTGGCTCAGCATGTCATCCCAGGCTGACAGGCATTGGATCCCCTTTGACTAACAACAACACTTAAGCCAATTGTTGTAATTGATCATCTTGTCTTCATATTGTGGCATCATGCTTGGTGAGGGTAGGATGTTACTCATGAGTCATCAAGTTTGCATATACTACATGGTGTTACATTGCTTAACACATGGCAATTATGCCTTAGGTGGTGCTGCAGGGCTGCCTATGTTGGATGCACATACTACACTCCCTGTGCATGTTTGAAAGCAGGTTGTGTCAACTTAGGCATCCCTTTTACTATATGTGTGAGTCAGAGAGAGGTATCATTTCCAGGGTTCCTACTGAGCCAGTGTATGTGCTATGCATTGCCTGTTTGAAAGGCCAAGGCATACTGGGCACACCTCCTTCTGTCTACTGGAGCAGGCTTAGGTTGTTCCTCCTCTGAGTCAAGCTCTGCCTGTGATGGCCTTGGCAATGGTGGGGGGCTGTTTGGGCCGGGCCTATGCTGGTCCTGCTGCAGCTGTTTTTGCAGAATCATATTATGTAGCATAGCACATACCATGACAATCCGGGTACATGTAGTTGGTGAGTACTGCAAGGCTCCACCAGATGTGTCCAGGCACCAGAACCGTGACTTCAGCAGCCCAAACACACGCTCTAGTACATTACGTGTTTGTGCGCGTGCCTCATTATGGCATTCCTGTTCAGGTGTGTGTGCGTTTCTGATGGGTGTCATCAGCCATGGCTCCAGTGCATAGCCAGCATCCCCCAATAGTTGACCATGTAGGATGTCCCCATTGGCAAATGTCTGGTACAGCTGCGTCAGATGCCAAATATGGGAATCATGGTAGCTTCCAGGGCAGCCAGCACACACATGCATTATTATGCCCTGGGCATCACACACAACCTGGCAGTTGATGGAGGGGAAGCTCTTGTGGTTAATGTAGGCCCTACCCGGCTCACTGGCTGGTGCTTTGATGTGTATATACGTGCAGTCTATTGCACCCACTACCTCAGGGTATTCCGCTATTTGCTGGAAGAGATGCATATTGCTGGCCAATACCTCACGGGAATTGGGAAAATATACATGATCACCAACATGTGCTGACATGGCATCCAGGAACTGGTGCAGTACCCTGGATGCTGATGCCTGTGATATCCCCATCATATCACCAGTTGGTCTCTGGAAGGTACCTGTTGCTAGTATTCTTAGGCCAACACATACCTTGGTTTCCACTAGGATGGGTTCCCCACTGTTGGTTCTGTGTGTGAGACGTGGCCTGCACAGCTCAACAATTTGCTGCAGGAGGTCTCTGTCCACTCTATAGTGCTCCACTACCTCCAGCTCATGTACCCTTGGTAGGTGACCCTGGGCCTGTACACTCTTCTCCGTCTCCTCACTGTGGGTTGTCCGGCAGCATTTGCATTGTCACCACCCTCAGCATGTTGCATATGTCACCTTATAACAGCTGTGGCAGCCCCTAGCATTTTTTGTCTGAGTGAAGCTTTTTCATTTTTCACTTCTAGTAGCTTACTCCAGTGTTGCAGTGTCTCTTGAGAGGCACATACCTCACAGTTGTTTGTAGAGTTTTCAGTGCTGGGCTGAGCTACTGTTCTGCCTGTGTAATTGCCTGATTCTGATTGTTTTCACCTGCTAGCTCTGCTAGTATTCCCTGGTAGCTTCCTACAATTTGCTGTGCTTCCTTTTTCCTGTCTGTTTCCTCAGGGGGTGCGATGCGCATACAGGGGCAAACACGCGCACAGCAGCTAACACGTGTGCACACATGCTTAGATGGACTACAACTTGCTTATTTGGGTTAAAACACGCGCACACCAGCGTAAATTTGCTTACAAGTCTTTAAACAGGCTTCTACATGCTTACTCCGGCGTAAACGCGTGCACTCACGCTTACACGTGCGCACTCCATCTTACTCGGGCTTCCCAGCACACACATGCACACATGCACACTCAGCAAGAAACTTTGGTGTTATCCACAGTGTACACCTTCCATTTCTTGGCTTTCCCTTGTCTACCTGTTGACACACCTCTTTCCATGATGTCTAACTGACAGCTTTTACATGCCACTCTGCTCCAATGAGCTTCACTTCTTTCATACATACCCCCCTGTGATGTCACCTATGTCCTACTCTGTTACTCCCCTTATCCTACTCCTACACTCCAGGGAATGTGCTCATTTGCTATGTAAAAGTGCTATTCAGTATCCTAACACTCATTTATATAGGATTGCCTACTAATGCTTAGTTACATGTCTTACACTGAGCTTCCCCCCTTAGCAACCCCTACTCAGTGGCCATGTTGTTTTCAGCCTGCTATTCCCTTACATTGTAAATTGATGGGTTTTAAATTTTTATTTTTCTGATTTTTTTGCAGTGCAGCCCATTTGCGTGGCGCTGCGCTACATTTAAACATTGGCAATCGCCGAAAAAAATAAACATTTTTATTTTAATTTTGCATGTGGGTACGTTGCCAGTGGCCACATATTTGGCCATTGGCATGCTTCCTGGAACATATGCAACCTTTATTTGGAGCTGACAAGGCTCCATTGTGGTATTTGCATAACAGTACTCAGTTGTCAACTGAGTATATTTCTGCAGCTAACACGGCTCCTACACAGACATGTTTGTGCTTCCTGGATCACAAATTTACCTCATTTGCATGCCTTTCGGCTGCAAGTGAGGTAATTTGCATATCCAAACCCTGTCTGTGTAAGAGCCGTCTTAGGAGCTCTCTTACACACCCCTACAGGCTGTTCGTGGATCGTTTGTCGGACATGGTGGTTGCATGGAGTCTTACTCTACTTTTAGACTCCGTGCAAGCCATCGTGAATCCGGCCCAGTAAGACAGTAAAATATAGTTTTCAGCTGTAGAATGCTTTTGTATGTTTTCTGCTAGCTACTAAGGTGTTTTTGTCTGGTTTAGTTCATTTGAAGTTGGTGCATGATATGTTAGGGGCTGGACTTAGGTTACTTTGCATTTACGGTGTATACACAGTTGCTTGGATTGGGAATCAGTGTGCATGATTGTGAGTTTGTATTGTATGATAATGATTAGGCTGTATTGAGCAACCAACAGAAGCATTTTCTAGATTTTAGGAGAGAATGGCAAAAACATGTTTGTAGTTAAGCTTTGCTTTGTGATCCATCTTGTCCGAGAAATGTGCTTGTAACAGTAAGTATTCACAGTAGCAGAGATAAAAAGGTACTTTTCTGTTATCTAGTCTCTTACTATTTGTTTCAAGGTGCTCACTTTCTGGCTTACTGTGATTATATTTTCAAACAAAATGCATAGCGGCTCTTCTTTATTTCCAGATTTAAAAGCTGACATCTGCACTTCCTTTTGTTCTTGTTCATGTATCTTTATTTCCTTGTTAATTTTATTTTCTCCCCAGGAACACTATTTTTATCCAAATTTCTACAGGTCCGTCCCAGACATTGAGCTTAAAGAAACACCTTGGGTAGATTCTCTTACACAACCTCACTAAAAACACAGCCGTATTTTTCAAATACAAAAAACATAAGTTACATAAAAAGTTTAATGTTCAAGGATGGTGAAGTAATATTGCCCAATAAATTAATGAAATATATGTGGACAAAGCTATATCTGTCACTCCTAAACTGTAAAAAACACAAAAAAACAACGTGATGTCTTATTTTGGTGAAAATAAATGTGTAAAAAGAGCAAGAGGTTTGGATCTGTACTCCATATTATGACAATAATCCAAGAGGTAAAATGGTTCATTCCTTAGTTCATCCAATGAGATTTTAAAGTAAAGAAGGAACAGGTTTGTTTTAGTTTTAAAACTGTTTATATTTGATGCGTCCAGCTAATTTTCAAAATTTCCTGAGGTACACAGATACAAGAAGCAATATGTGGCTAATACACTTAAGGCTATGTTTTAAGATGCACATCTGTCTGGTAATGTTCTATGATTTTCAATAAAATATGGAAATATGGATTTTTTTAGTCAAATGAGTTACAACATTTACATTCTTCCGAGGACATATGAGGGACACTAAAAGTTTGTTTCAAGTCGCGGCTGCATGATTCCTTAGCGGCCAGACTTCTTACTTAAGTTAGTTTGGATTTATAATGTGCACGCTAGTTGTATTGGCCAATCAGCGTACACGTTTCTCGACTTTGCTGAGTTTCCACTGTATAATATGTTTGTTTCAATGTATTTCAGTATAATCTATGCAAATCAGATCTATTTTGATTTGTTTAATTTTGTTCGATTATTGTGATTAACCCACTGATATTTTTAGATAAAATAAACAATCAATATATCTTTTTATATTTTCACCTTCTATTATATATTTATTTGAGTGCGTTTGTGTGTGTGTGTGTGTGTGTGTGTGTGTGTGTGTGTGTGTGTGTGTGTGTGTGTGTGTATGTGTATACATATATGTATACATACACACACACACACACACACACACACACACACACAAAGAGAGAGAGGAAGGAGGGACAGAGACAGAAAAAGAGACAGACAGATAAAGAAAAGGGCAGAGAGACAGAGTGAAAGTGGTACAGACCCATCTGTATTATACAGGTATGTTCACTGTAATTATTTACTTGTTCAGTTGGGAAACTGAAAGGGTGGAAATAAGAAGTCTTTTTCAAAACTAAAACAGGTTTACCAAACTTTGAAAACATAATATATTTAATATAAAACTGGTTTGCCAGGCTTTGTTAAAATAACGTATTTCATTGCTTATTTCTGTGTAGCCAGATTAAAAACATCATTAACTGCAGTTTGTTCCACAGACATAGTACATATCCACTGTTAAAAAATAAGCATGCGTAATAAGCTTTTACATTTTTTCACTAATGCAGTACATGTAGAAGACACAGACAATGCTTAAACAAACAAACAAGAAAAAAATCCTGTTCCATTCCTCAATCCCAACTATTTGCCTGCTCAAAGTGATATGTTACTTCCTTACCTTCATGGTTGTTTTATTGTTGCACTGTCCTCTTCTGTGGTCTTAACTATAATTGTTTCATGGCTTGTGATCATTTTCCCATATTTTCCCTATTTGTCTTTTATTTTTAATTGCCCAATGCTCTGTCTACATGTAATTGTCTGTAGACACCCCTGACATAAAAAAAAAAAATATATATATATATATCTATATATATATATATATATATATATATATATATATATATATATATATATATATATATATATATATATATATATATATATATACATATATATACATATATACACACACACACACACACATATGTATATATGTATATATATATATATATATATATATATATATATATATATATATATATATACATACATATATTTTAACAAGTCCATCAACATTTAAAGCAGTATATAACAAGATAAATGATAACTATTTACAAAAGTAATGATATTTGTATGTTCTTAACCATTAGCTCTTTACCAGTAAATCATTGAGCTTCTGCTAAGATATGTACTGATGAGTTATGTTTAAAGTTCTCATTCTTATAGTCCAGAACTCATTTTTACAGAAAGTCTTAGCTATGCAAACAAATTCACAAAATACTAATTCAGTTTTACATTTCCATTCTTTTTGTTATAACTTTTCTTTCAATGGCAAGTATTGCCCAAAGAAGAGGTATTGGAGAAATAGGTATATCTGCTGAGACTGGAGCATTAAGTAGTATCAAGGATATCAGTAATAATGCAATTGACTGGCCTGAGAAAAGTTTCTAAAATCACTCCAAAAGGAAGTCACCAACTTACAATCCATTATCATGTGTAAACAATCAGCATTAAGAACTTCATTACACCTCCAGCATTTTATTTTTTCATGTTTTATATATTTGTGGACATGCATGTTTCCGCCTTCTTATGGCCTCACTAGCACAGCATAAGTGGACTGTTTGGTTAACCTTTAGAAACACAGGGTTCTCATACCCAGCTGATGAGAGGCCATAAGAAGGCTGAAATATGCATGTCCACAGCTAGTAGGGGTGGCTTTATTGGCCTGAATTTGTCCATAACAAACTTAAAAAGAAAAAAAAGTCATGGGCATTCAGAACTGCCATATAGCTGAAATACCTCCAATACAAAAGGTTTAAGGAATCACAGAGTGGAAACTCTAGTTTGGCTAGATTTTTCTTTTAGTTTTTACTGATTAGTTTGTCTGTGTGACCATTTTACTAATTGTGTTGTGTGTGTGTGTGCATGTGTGCGTGTATGCGTGTGTGCGTGTGTGCATGTGTGCGTGTGTGTGTGTGTGTGTGTGTGTGTGTGTGTGTGTGTGCGTGTGTGTGTGTGTGTGTGTGTGTGTGTGTGTGCAATTTTATGAGGTGTAAGAAAGACTCTGTGCAGAAATTTCCATGTATAGATTTTCCAATAAAGTGAGAATGTTGACATTCCTGCAGATTATAAGAACAACTTTTTATGTAGTTCTGAAAATGGTTCATTGTTACTTTTTCTTCAGAAGTTCCGGATTGTCATATATGGGGTAGCAAATTTAGTTATAATAATCTTGTATGTAATTGATAAATATGACTTTCCCTTGGGTGTCTCACTATTATCATTAGAGAATAGACCTAATATTTTTGGAACAGGTTTAGTTTGAAGATCTAGTGATACTTTGATTTTATCCTGAATATATTCTTTACAGGAATATATATCCAACCATCCCCCTTGTTCTATGCTATATGTTGCTATTAAATATACAACAGGATGTATTTTGCTTCCATTAAGAAATTGATGCCAAATATTAGGTTACTATTCTTGAGAGCTATCATTGTGTTGTATTAAAAGATAATAAGCATCCATTAGTGAATACAATGTGGAATAATAGGATTAGCAATTCCTTATCTAAGTAATTTGAATTCATACACCTTTTAAAGATTGAATGGATTTGGTTAATAAAAGGCATAAAAGTAAACTTGTGTCTTTCATTCAGAACAAAATCTTTTAGAGCCCAGTAGAATAAAATGATACCCAGTTTCATATAAGAATCTACGATAAGTTTTTGTTGTCTGTAATATTTTCTCATATAAATATTTCCAGCAAGAGATATATGAAGAATCTAACCACAATAATATTATTTTAGTAATTACAGCATTAGTATATAGATCAACATTTGGAAATTCAATGCCACTGTTCTCCCAGCTTTTGACATGTCAGTCTAAGGATATCCTTAGTTTTTTTAGGGTACCCATAAGAATTTATGTAAAGTAGAATTTATTTTTCTTATACTTTTTGGGGCTGGGGAGAATTAATGATTGAGTATAGTATAAGATTTTTGGTAAAATTATAATTTTAATCAGGGTGAGTCTCTCCTCCATTGTAAAGAATAGTTTATTCCAATTGTCTGTTTTATGATTCCATCTAAGTTTTCATAGTTTATAAATATGGAATTTTTGTTCTTAGATTCAATAGTGATACCTAAATATTTAATTTGAGAATTTTGCCAGTTAATTGTTTATGTGATTTTAAAAAAGTGGTTATTTTTTTTTGCAATGTTTTAGTTTTATTATAATTAAATGTCCGACTTGAAACCTTTTCAAAGTAACCCAAGGCTTTGAATATATGATCTAACCAGTGTTCTATGTCACTACATGTCAACAGTATATCATCAGCCAAAAGCTGGATTTTTCATGTAAAGTCTTCCCCCCAGATTCATGAAGCTCGGCGCAAGTCTGGCATAAGGCTTGCACCGGCCATGCGGCGTAGATGTGGAGTAGTCACGACATATGCATATTAATGAAGACGCGCAGCCGCTGCAGCCATGTGCATAGGAAACGTGCGCGAGTGCAAGGGGCGTATCGAAGTTGCGCAGGGAGGCGTGTCAATGTCAGCTTTCAAGGAGCAACCTAAACTGCTGAATATTATATTCCGCCAGCAATAGTAATCATACCTATCAGTGTCCATGGAGACTGAAACATATGCAAAGCAGAGTCCCTGCAAACAGAAAATGATGACTCAAACACAAAGGCACGATAGGGAATAATGGGTCCCTACCCATGAACAAATGACAGGAAAACCATGTGCCTGTAGTCCAACATAGTGTTGATAGCTATACTATGTGGAAGTGGAACGTATCAGATGTTAGCGCGCCACCAGTAGGTATGTCCAGTCCAACAGAGAGGGTCACCAGCCGACCCATAATTTGAGGGAGGGAACATAGTTGTGCAGATGTGTCCATAACAAAATACACTAGGAGAAATGTAGCTATAGGTAGTGACCATATGTCTGAATCATATCCCACAAGCCATGCAATAGTCACATACAAAAGATATGTCCGTATTTCACTTACCAAATGTGATAGGAAATAGCATACACATGTAAACGAAACAGAAGGAGCATATAAATGAGCCATAACAACACGGACACATGTAGGCTGAAAGGAACAGCATGATCTGTACCGTTGACCAAGATTACCACCTCTCCCACTTTGCGAGCGACAGTCCCTCTGTGGGCAGATGTATCCTGACACAAGCATGTAAAACTGGCAAATATCCAGAGAATATAGGACATAATTCCTCCGTAGAAGTCATGTAATAGTTGCATTAAACATATTTCACTGGACGTATAATACATAAATGTCATAACAAACAGAATAAGATACCGAAATGCTACAAGAATAAGCTTAGATATAGGCAAGAATTGTAAGTTCTATCTGCTGAACTGACCGTGGGTATGTGTCGGCCTGTAAAATATGCTATGTTCACCGCAACTGTCACAGTAGGGTTGCCACCCTTACAAATGGCCAAAGTGGGACATGTTTGGTACAGACATCAGACTCTACAGGCCAACACATACCCATGGCCAGTACAAAGGACAGAACATAACTGTTTTGCCTACAGAAAAGCATATTCCTGTAGCATTTTAGTTGCTTATTCTGTTTCTCATAACAGTCAGGTATTTTAGATACAGAATTAATTGTTTAATGCAACTATCACGTAAAATATAAGAAATATCTTTGTCCTAAAATCTCAGGACATTTGCCATGTCAACAATTACATGTCAGGACACAACTGCCCAAAGAGGGACTGTCCCTCGCAAAGTGGGACAGATGGTAACCCTATGTCACACTGTGGCCAGTTGAAAAGGTGGAAACACAACTGTTGACTGTGGGGAGGCAATGTCCACAACAGTCGGACATGTGTAAGGAATAGCTTGGACATAGGAAAAGGTGACATCCTACCAATGAGTAGAACAGGCTGTCAAAATCCGGAAGGCAGCTGTATAATCCGAAAGTGTATGTGACACAGTCGAACGGGTAGTACCCGGATACACCAACCAAGTAATGAAAGTGAAGTAAGGGCGTGTACCTATGTGCGTGAGTTATAGCATCTGGAAAGCAAACATGGCAGGGTAGTCCACACAACCATAAAGGTACCCGACACATGTAGGGTAGTCAATGTGTAACTCTGGCCGTGTCATGGGCCAACAACCAAAGTAGTGCCCGATGGGGTGTGAGTAATTCACGTGTGAGGGGTGTGTGTTTAATGGTAAATTTCTCAAAGGCGATACTTGTATCATATGCAGAAAACGTGAACCGGAGGTGTATGAGGGGGCAGCGGGTGAAGTGGAAAGAAACACAACCTCATGTAGAAACAGCTGCAAGACAAGCAGACAGGCCATAGTGTAGAGCACAATCCCACAAACATGAATATGGAAATATGCGAGACAAATTTATAGATACGGCACCATCACATACCCACAGATGGGTCCTGATGGAGCTGGCCATAACAAATGCAACACACCTGGATGAATAATAGCCTACCCAGCATACCCTCCGCAACACACAACCTGCCACCATACCAGAACGTCCACCAAATCCAGCCGTACTTGGTCCACTGGTTTGTTGCAGAAACAGCTACACACAGTGACCCCTACGCATATGTAGTAGGTATTGTCACCCTAGGCAGTGTCAGGATTGCAAACCATGTATCCCCTGCAGGTAAAACCCCCTGCACGTTTTCATGAAGCCACAAAAATCTTTGTTATCTAACTTGTTTTGGTCTTGACCAATTTTTGGGATATCCCTCACGGGATGACCAACTTGTGTAAATAGTAGAATGGGTATGACGACATGATGTCCAATCCAGTAGATATCTGGGCACAAGTCAGAACGTGCAGTGGAGGTCCATGACACTGCCCAGCCCTAAGTGGGCATGCATAACCTACCACCCAGGATAAAATACCTTCCCGTGATGCACGTGTCCAGACACGAATAGGAGAGAGAATATAATGCACACATTTGCAAAGTGGAAAATGGCATGAGGGCGTGGAAGACACTACATAAACAGGTCAACCCTGATCAAGTGTGAGGGACACTGACTGTGTGCAGTCGTGATTGACCATACCTGTCAACCTGTGTGAGCAAGATATCTGGACAGAGCCATGAATATAAGTGAGACAAAGGTCCAAAATCAGGGCAATCTGTAAACATATCTCTTAGAAACATAGAATTTGATAGAATAACAGTTTGCACACTGGCATTAATGTCTGGAGTATGAAGTCTGAAACCCAACTGTCTGTCAGCAAGTTCCGACTGCAGTCTTTAATGCTGAGCTACTGCTGTGCCAGAACACAACAGTGTATTACAGAGGTCCGTGCCATACCACTCAACTGTCCGGATATTCGCAGAATAACTAGGGTCACCACATGTCCCACTTTGTGAGTAACAATCCCTCTGTAGGCAGTTGTGTCCTGTGAAAAAAATCAAGACATAACAAATGTCCTGAAAGTTTATTTCCTAATTTACTTTAATAGTCGCATAAAATGGTTATTTTATATATGAATCCTCAATATGTTATATGAAGTAGCATAAGCAATGCAAATGTTACTAGAATAAGCTATTATATGTACAAAAAAGGTTAATGTTCAGTACTATGCATGGCTGTAGGTATGTTTTGTCCTGACAAATCTGACATCTCTACAGAACATGTCCCACTTTGGGCAGTCGAAAAGGTGGCAACCCTAAGAATGACCACAGGTTCACACCATAGTGTTGGTGTGTGCCTCCGACAATCGGCACCAGTGTGGTAAATAGCTGAGGATTGACGTCCCTAAATAATGAGAAATATCCTGATTATAAGACTCCACAACCTGCAGAAAAGTCATGCTAATGCAAAACCTGGCATTCTATCAACATTGTAAGCTTGTAAGAGCAATCGTTAAAATATGTCCCTAATTGTACCCCCATCATGTAGGTTTTGTGCAGGTTCGGTGCTCTAAGAGGTTGAGAGGTATGGTCCATACATATTTACAGGAACAGCCCTTCACACTTGTGTAATGTACAACTGCATACCTGTAGTCACTTCATGTCCAAAAATAATAATCCCCGTATGACTGTATACAGGTAATAGTCAAATGTGAATGGGAACACCCCTCACCGTGGAGTATGGACTGTAACAACCCCAACCATAATATGTAATGCCAACAGAATAAGCTGCTGACAGGTGCCCAAACACCTGTGTCTATAAACACAGGTAAAACTTCAAACTAGGGACATAATCCCTGTCCATATGCTTCGTCTGACATTTGACCTCAGCCAGGGAAGTTCCGTTCACCAGGTGGACAAGCCTAAGCCCAGATCACTACATGAACACCCTGACAATCAAAGACCTGTATGTGGCTGGACTATATGCCTTGGTGTTCTGCATATCCTCGGAGTGATTAACAATGCAGCTGGAGTCCACAGCAGTAGGCAATAGGGAATGTGTAATATGTAGTACCACCTTTTTCCCAGCAGGAGAATGGATGTCTGTGTCGTAGGTGAAGCGGTGAGGCGTATGTTGATGTAGCTAAGTACTATGGGTATGCATATCAATGAGGGAGAACACCAATAGAATAGTGGTTCCGGCATCCGGCCAATGTGAATGCAGTCCCGGTTGACCTACGACCACTGCACATATAACTTGAAAGTGTAATTAAAGCATTCGTGCAGTACACACATTTAAATATGTAAAGGTGAACGTGTGTTTCGCAGTAGTCCATAAACTGAAATACAGATATGTAACAGTTACGGTCAGAATTATGAAAGTTCACGGAAGCACAATTATCTATGAAACATATGTAACCCACAATAAGGATATGCAAGTGCACCCGCACGTGTGTAATTCACTCACAGAATAGAAAATGAATGGTGTTTTCCCCACATTCTATGTACATGGCTCATACCTGTTAGACCCGTAAAGTACGAAACCGAACAAAGCCATGAAAACAACTGGTACAAATAGGGACAATCCCCAGATATTGCCCTAACAAACATATAAAGTGGATAGAATAACAGGTGTGTCACTAGCATGGATTCTCTGAAGGGTATGAAGTCGTAACCTGAAATGTTTGTCATTATTTACCAATGTCAGTCTTCAATGATATGCCACTAACTTGCTAGACAGACACAAGGTTATGAAAAATGGACCACAAATAGGGACAATCCCCAGATATTGCCTAACAAACATAGAAAGTGATAGAATAACAGGTGTGTCACTAGCATGGATTCTCTGAAGGGTATGAAGTCGTAACCTGAAATGATTGTCATTATTTACCAATGTCAGTCTTTAATGATATGCCACTAACTTACCAGATAGACACAAGGTTATGAAAAATGGAGCAAAGATAAGAGGCAAACAGCTGTACATGCAGCGGAAATCTGTACAGTTGAAAGGTATGATATGGAGATATATATACACATATATCCACAGGCATAATCCAAAGCAAATTATAAGATGAGGAATGTACAGACATATGTATATATGTAGAGATAGATATATCTATACACACACAATACATGAATAGATATATACACAACAAACATATGTCCCTGTACATATAACACATGTACATAAATAGGTCACGGTATAGCTAATATGGATAGACAGACAGACAGGCATGAAAGGAGAATACACCGATGGTTTCCAAACCATTTCCTGGAAAGTACCAGTGTGACAGGGCCTGCAAGTTCTAAACATTAAACATGAGTATAGGTGTCCTTTGCAGGACCCCAAAAATTGATCCTTACGAAGTGTGAACCGTCATTGATGTGAAAGATGTCACAGCTGCAACTGCGATAAAGTTGCACATGCAACAGTAGCAGGTGCAAGGGTAATAACACATGGGTCGATTGAATGTATGATGTACAAGCTGATATCCGTAGAGTGGGGAGTGCTCGGAAGTGTCCTCACACTTTATTATCGCTCACATTAAACATGTCTAATGGGTACTGTGGAGGTGTGTCAGTTATGGGAATCATGGGTATGCAGAATTGGGCCAAAGTGTTGGTTGGCACAGATCTATAAGGTATGCCCCATGGGAGTGATCAATATACCTATGTGGGTATAGCACACGCCTATATTCACCAAAAAGGTGCAACCCATCCACTGGATATTGTGTAAACCATTGGGGGAAGACGTAGGGACCTATATCAGTGTCATGTAGGCGATTATCATGGATGGACACGCATACAACCAAGATGGTAACCATACCTGCCAGAATGTCAGAATAAGACAGCTGGACTAAGGCATAGTACACGACAGACAAATAGGGACTATATTAAATATACCTCAGACAAAGTCAGACCATTGATAAAATAATTGCGTAGTCAGAAATACGAATGTTATGAGAGTTAGTAATCATGAAATAGAAATGTCAGTCATGATTACCTAACCGCACAGTCCGTCATGGCTTGCCAGCAATCTATCAGAAAGGCACATTATCATGACAAATGTAACAGAATCATAGGTCAAACCCAAGGGTGTATACCCATAATGTGTACAGGTGAGAGGTATGAAGGTAACCCGTCCTAATGAAATGTACAGAACTAGTGATACTAGGTGGACAGGTGAGAAGAAAGACGTCAGGACAAATGAAAAAACATGTACAAGTCATAAGCATGTTTGTCCACAGATGTGAATTACAATGTATGGCCTGTGAAAGTCAATGTGGAAGGTTAATAGACTCAAACGACATGTGTCCCTCAGGGTGTCATGCAGTGTCACCGATACAGTGTCCAGACCACCATACTCGTACGTGAGCTCTGCCACTGATGGAAAGCACAAATACCGGCATACACATAAGGTAAATGATGGAATAAGTAGTGTAGATAAGCACCTGTTGGCCTGTGTGAGGAATATAACCCAGTAGGTGGGTGTGTCCTGCAATAGGAATGTAATGGTAACTGGCCTGTGATGGCGCCATGTATTGTGTGTATTGGCGTAACTGTACGAATGTGCAGATGTATGCCTCATATGCGTGGTGTGTTCCTCTCACAATCTGTACCTGTCTGCCAAATACCTGAGAACTGACGTCATTAAATAATGAAAAACATATGTGTTTAAGACCCAAATCCCTCAGAAAGGTCATACTAATGCAAAACCCATAATACTGCCAACTATCTACGTTTGTAAGAGCAATATGTAGAATCTGCTCCTATCTGTCCCCCCATCATGGTAGGCTTTGTACAGATATTTTGCACTAGGAGGTTGATAGGTATGATCAGAAACAGATACATGTCTGAGGAAACAGCATTATCGACTGCAAGATAATGCAGAAGGTATGAAAAGCGCTGCAGTAGAAAGTTCATCTGCAGGTATGTGCTGACATGTCAAATGACACAGCAGTCTACAGGAAGTATCTATAGGGTGTCACCTTTATCAATGATGACAGTGGGACATACCCACAGCCATGCATACACCACAAATAGACACAGCACACAGCAAAGCCTAGGCCATGATAAACGACGCCTTTGGCGTGTATGGATTGAGTGAGAGTACAGCAAGGAAAGATGACTGCCAGGCTATTCAGCAAACACCCACAGGGGTGTGCAAGACCGCCTGTAACATGAACATTGCATGGACAATGTTGGGATTTGCAACATACCCCATTTGTATGTGTAAGCTATGCAAATGATGTAATTATAGGGTTGCCACCTTTCCAAATGGCCAAAGTGGGACATTTGTGCTACAAACATCAGATTTTGCAGGGCAAAACATACCCATGGCCAGTACAAAGGAAAGAACTTCAGTTGTTTGCCTGAATAAAAGATTATTCTTGCAGCATTTTTGTTCCTTATTCTGTTTCGTGTAACATTTAGTTGTTTCAGATACAGAATAACTGTTTTATGCAACTATTACATACAATATAGAAAATAATTTTGTCCTAAAATCTCAGGACATTTGCCATTTTCTCACAATATTTTGCAGGACACAACTGCCCAAAGAGAGACTGTCCCTCACAAAGTGGGACAGGTGGTAACCCTACGTAACTACGCGATACATGAAACAGTAAGCTGTCCGTGCAAGAGCAGAGTTATGTGCAGAAATGTACCCGGATGTTATGCGACTAACATTTTGCAAGTTGCTAAACGGAGCAATGACAGCTGCAAATACAGTATGGATACAGTCGAAGAAGCATGCCAATGTCCAAGTCCAAGGCCAGTGGCGGCTTTGTCCATTGGATATCAATGAACCAGTAGTTGTCCTCCCCCGATCCCTGGTGTGGAAGTGTAGCGCAGTGCCACGAGAACGTGCTGAGCTTCAAAACAAGACATATGGATAATATACATACAAAATGTAGGTTTAGTTAGATGTTAGTACGCCATGCAGATGAATGGCAAGCTGGAGACAACATGGCTACTGCGTACTGGTACCTATGTGTGGAAGAGCTCTTTCAGAGATACAACGAAGCATTTGTAGGCAATGTGAGGCAAGTGAGGCTGAGGATAGTGAATCGCAACATGTCATGCCATATGGGCCAAGCCTCTACAGTGCAGTGCAGACTAAGGGGACTATTAGAGTAGAAGATAGGTGACAACAGCAGTGTGTATGTACAAAACACTGTAACGTCACTGGAGCAGTGTCACATGTGTGCTTTCAGTACTCAGTGGAAGAAGCGTGTCATGAGCTATCCCAGGGAACATCAGGAGACTGACGGGTATGCCATGGATACCACCAATGTGACCTGCAAACCTGCCCACAGTGTGTCTGCGCCCGTGCGCACCAATAAGCCCAAGTAAGTATGTGTGCGCGTGTTAGCCCGTGTGCGTGTGTGGAAGAACGAGTAAGCTAGTGTACGAATGGTGAAGCCTGTGTAATGTTGTGTATGCATTTGTAAGCAGGTATACATGTGTACTACACACATCACACATGTACTGCACGCACAGACACACATGCCGCCAATACTACACACATCAGTGAAATGGCACATGGATGGAGACTACATTATCAGAGGTAACAGTGCTGTAAACTATGCTACAGTGACGGTCATAGCTGCAATACATCATGCCTGCTGAAGTACACCTGGAAGTAATACACTGTGTGTTAACAGCATGCTAACATCAATACAGTGGAATAAAGCCACTGTGTGCAGCAGCACCAGGTTAGTCAGATCCTGCATCAATGTTACACATCACAGGTGGTGGCAGAGGTGACATCATATGCACAGGGTGTGGTGTTAACATGTCCAGAGCTGTCATAGAGCCATCCAACGTACACGTAGGTGTGTGTGTGTGTGAGGGACAATGGTTATTGCATGGCCCAATGGTGGTGCAATGGATGTGTGTATGTGATAGCCATAGCTGTTTGTGGTAAGTGTGTGTGTCTGCATATAGACAGGTACAGCATGTGTCAGCCATATACTGGAGGTTGTGGGACAGTCACAGACCATACCTGCCAGGCTGTAGAGATCCCCATTACTGGCCATGGACACCACTCCATGCATCCAAAACAACCCAGTCCTCCACCTGTCAATGTCTATACATAGAGTCCTGGGATCTGTACCAAAACCTGTGGATAAACGTGCATCTGTAATGTTAACCTGGGGTGCATAGAATTGACAGTTACTACAGATGGATATGAGCCATACTCACACTCCAATGTAATAACCACTGCTGACTGTTTCCGAGATCTGCATACGACCAGTCAAAGGTGCTGCACTAACATTGTTTCCAATGCCCGTGTAATACCCAGCAACACAATAACCGGTCACTACACATGTATAACCCACGATCACTACAGCACACAGTATGTGCACTATCACAGAGCCATAGCAGATGTGCATACATAAAAGGTGCTCACGTACAGACAATGCAGCACAGTCAAGAGTGATAATCCCAACATACATATCTATATACAATATACAATATATATTTATATGGGTCTATATGACTTGGTCAACAGTTCATATGATCGACTGTTTATTTGGTCGACAGTTCATTTGATCGACAAGCATTTTAGGTGGGGGGCTTCGCCCCCCACACCCCCAATGTGGGGGGCTGTGCCCCCCACAACCCCCCCAACTATATATATAAACTCCAGGGGCACACAACATTGGGGAAGGGGGCAAATGCTTGTCGATCAAATGAACTGTCGACCAAGTAAACAGTCGATCATATGAACTGTTGACCAAGTCATATAGACCCATATATATATATATATATATATAGCTATATACATACATATATCTATATATATATATATATATATATATATATATATATATATATATACATATATATATATATATATGTAGATAGATACATACACACACACACAGACACACACAACACACACACGTGGCAGGGTTGGGAGCAGAACATAAACGTAAGCACTGTACCACATGACAGCATTACGCAGTTACAAAATGGGCTACTGTGATCAGTGGATCACATGATTCACACAGGCACACGTCTAGCCTGCAGACAGCAGCATCAAAGGCAAAGACGCCGCACGGATGTTATGGAGAGTGAATACTGTCAAAGCGATGTACTGTTGTCATGTAGCTGGAAACACACACACACACACTTGGCAGGGCTGAGAGTCAAACATACACCTAACTACCCTAACATACTACAGCATGACGCATTTACAGAATGCGCTTCCGACATTACTAAACATAGCAGTCCCAGAGGCAGACATCTAGGTGCGTGTCATCATCCGCAAAGGCAAAGACGTCGGTAGCAAACTGCTGTGGTGTGCGGTGTCTAAAAGCAAGACTGAATCCCCAGGCGGATGGGAGCATGCACGCAAACACACACACACACACACACACACACACACACACACACACACACATACTTGGCAGGGCTGGGAGTCGAACATACACCTAACTACCCTAACACACACTACAGCATGACGCATTTACAGAACGTGCTACCAACATTACTAAGCACAGCAGTCCCAGAGGCAGACATCTATGTGCGTGTCATCATCCGCAAAGGCAAAGACGTCGGTAGCAAACTGCTGTGGTGTGCGGCATCTAAAAGCAAGACTGAGTCCCCAGGCGGATGGGAGCATGCGTGCAAACACACACACACACTTGGCAGGGCTGGGAGTTGAACATACATCAAACTACCCAAACACACTACAGCATGATGCATTTACAGAACGAGCTACCAACATTACTAAGCACAGCAGTCCCAGAGGCAGACATCTAGGTGTGTGTCATCATCCGCAAAGGCAAAGACATCAGTAGCAAACTGCTGTGGTGTGCGGCATCTAAAAGCAAGACTAAGTCCCCAGGCGGACGGGTGCATGTGCACAAACACACACACACACACACACTTGGCGGGGATGGGAGTCGAACATACACCTAACTACCCTAACACACTACAGCATGATGCATTTACAGAATGCGCTACCGACATTACTAAGCACAGCAGTCCCAGAGGCAGTCCTCTAGGTACGTGTCATCATCCGCAAAGGCAAAGACGTCGGTAGCAAACTGCTGTGGTGTGCGGCGTCTAAAAGCAAGACTGAGTCCCCAGGTGGACAGGAGCATGTGCGTAAACACACACACACACTTGGCAGGGCTTGGAGTCGAACATACACCGAACAACCCTAACACACTACAGCATGACGCATTTACAGAATGCGCTACTGACATTATTAAGCACAGCAGTCCCAGAGGCAGACATCTAGGTGCGTGTCATCATCTGCAAAGGCAAAGACGTCGGTAGCAAACTGGTGTGCAGCGTCTAAAAGCAAGACTGAGTCCCCAGGCAGACGGGAGCATGTGCGCTAACACACACACACACACACACACACACACACACACACACACACACACACACACACACACTCACACACACACACACACACTTACTTGGTAGGGCTGGGAGTCGAACATACACCTAACTACCCTAACACACTACAGCATGACACATTTACAGAATGCGTTACCGTCATTACTAAGCACAGCAGTCCCAGAGGCAGACATCTAGGTGCGTGTCATCATCCGCAAAGGCAAAGACGTCGGTAGCAAACTGCTGTGGTGTGCGGCGTCTAAAAGCAAGACTGAGTCCTCAGGCGGGCGGGAGCATACATGCAAACACACACACACACACTTGGCAGGGCTGGGAGTCGAACATACACCTAACTACCCTAACACACTACAGCATGACGCATTTACAGAACGAGCTACCGAGATTACTGAACACATCACTCCCAGAGGCATACTTCTAGGTGGGTGACATCATCCGCAAAGGCAAGGACGCCAATAGGGAATGTATAGAGAGTGAGCAGTCTGAAAGCATATTACTGTCCCAAGGTAGACATAGACAAACACATGGCAGTGGTGTGATCGGGGCAACTAAATATCTACGGAGCACTACAACAACACTACATAGATACGGGACGCGCCACAGACAGTACACCCTTCAAGAAAGCAACCAGTGTGTTCAATGTAGGCATCCATCGTGACACTGAAAATGGACATCTGTTGCCTGGATGACCACCATCGCTATACAGGATGTCAATGGCCATCCCCACAAGCTTAGTATCACACGTCTGTTTGGAATGTACTGTGTGTCCGTCTACACAATGGCATACTGGGCATGCTCATACACTTAGCAGTTGCAAAGGGCCATCTTGCATGCATGCACACAGATTCTAAACACGGAAAGGCACAGTTTGGAATGTACTGTGTGTCCATCTACACAACGGCGTACTGGGCATGCTCACACACTTAGCAGTTGCAAAGGGCCATCTTGCATGCATGCACACGGATTCTAAACACGGAAGGGCGCAGTTTGGAATGTACTATGTGTCCATCTACACAACGGCGTACTGGGCATGCTCACACACAGCAGTTGCAAAGGGCCATCTTGCATGCATGCACATGGATTTTAAAAACAGAAGGGCACAGTTTGGAATGTACTGTGTGTCCATCTACACAACGGCGTACTGGGCATGCTCACTCACTTAGCAGTTGCAAAGGGCCTTCTTGCATGCATGCACACGGATTCTAAACACAGAAGGGCGCAGTTTGGAATGTACTGTGTGTCCATCTACACAACGGCATACTGGGCATGCTCACACACTTAGCAGTTGCAAAGGGCCATCTTGCATGCACACGGATTCTAAACATGGAAGGGCACAGTATGGTATTACTGTCCCCATGTACATGAAGGCCACTCACATGTATTGACCAGTACACACTCAGGAGCTATCACAGATGTCTCAGGTGCATATCACAGAGGTACACACCACAATTTACAATGTAGCCCTCCGACATCACCATGTCATTGGACCAGCAATACACAGCCATACATTAATACAACACCGTGTGACTCATAACCAGTGGACTGTACATAGGTCTACAGCAACTGTGCAGACTACACATGTACCGACAGAGTTCCATCATGTGTTATGCATTGCAATGATACCAGTGTACATAACCAGGACAGCTCTACACATACCAGGGGCCCTGGGTCTTACACAGCTGTGACAGATGACTGTCACTGTACACCAACGAACACACATGTTTGGCTATGTCATACATGTAATTGCAGTGTCTATGTACATAGCATAGCTTTTGCTGTCCTCTGTGCAGACAAGTGGCTACAGCAATCATACGCACGCAAATGGAAAGTGGGTCCATGGCTGTTGAATGCTAACAGTACATGAGGCAGCAATGTTGACTGAGGACACATTCCCTCTGTACTAGTTACCCATGACACCCATCATATCATACAACAGTCCATGTGTTATGTATGTCAACACACATGTCCACCAATTGCAATGCATACAAACATGGCTACATGACAGGCATGTAGGACCAACACACATGTGCAATCTGTAGTGTGCATGCAGCTACCATGCATGTGCAGTAGCTGATGTAAGTAACTCATCTATGCCTAACTACAACATGCAGTTGCAATGCAGCCCCATCATTGACACCTGTATATGGTGACATACTGACAGTACGGTAGGATGTATAGCAGGTATGGATGGATGTGTGTACATAAAGTGGTGATCCACCTGTGTAGATGGATGTTTGCTGGGGATGGCTCACAAGTGTGTCACACACCATCCTGCCATTACATGTGCAAACAGCACGCTATGTTACCGTTACTTGATGGTGGAGACATAAAACCTACACAGCGGTCAGGTGTTACCGACAGTACATCACTTGACACCTGTAACACTTACATCCTCCCGTGTGCATATAGCAGCACAATTGCCGAAGGTAGCGTTGGTACACATAATGCGGCCAATACTGCTACATGTCTGTCAGGCGTATCATCATATAGCAGGTGTATCATTCACAGTACTGCCATGTGTGTTTGCTTGTGTGACCACAAATGCCACATATGGTGGGGAATACATCCCAATTGTTACACAACCCTGTACACTGTTGTAGAGATCTGTGCATACTGCAGTGTGGAAAGCATGACGTAGGCAGGTGTGGTGTGTGTATCACACACATCAGCTATCCATATGTGTATGACATTTGTGGTCTCCACAGTGTGTGTGTGTGTATGTAGGTGTGTATGGCTGTCTGGTGCATGGAGTGAGGGTGTATGCTACCATACAGAATACACAGGATCCCTAACTGGTGATGCAGTCCACTACACTGTTGATGCCATCGGTCTCAGCCGCACTGACTACCTGTACATGTTCTTTCTCTGTGTCGCTTCATGTGGGTTCACAGTACTGTGACGGTGATGACCACATACGCAAGGGTCCTCACCTCAACACTATGGGGTGTGCATTATAGTGTTGTTGACCCCGTGAGTGTGAGCATGTTCCTGTAATGTGACAGGGTATTACTGCTACACAGTGAGGCCTCATGCTATCAAGTGACCTCTAACATTATCATTGGCCAGACCGCTGTGTACAACCCCTGCACCATGTCACCATACCTGTGATGTGACCTGGTATGGATGTCACATCTCTAGCCACTGTAGCCTATTAAACTGCCCACATGCTTCTGGATCAGTATATGTGTGGACATATGTGTTATGCTAGACTTTCCAACAGTCAGGCTGAGGCTACGTATAGCATGCTGATATTGCCATATGTGCCTATGAGTACGCCACAGTTACACATGATAGACTGCAAACAGTGCTACCTGTAGGCACATGCAAGTAGACCATAAGCAGGGAACCAGGGCATCATTACCAGCATGCTGTTACTGTTGTTACCGAGACACATACTGTGAACATATAACAATGCATGCCAAACCTGTACTACATGGTATGTCCGGTGCGTGTCAACAGTACACAACTAATGTAATATACATGTCTCTCACTATTCACACACAAGTAATGTAATATACACTTCTCTCACTATTCCTACACAACTAATATAATATACACTTCTCACTATTCTGTTCACCCTGTGCATCAGACCATTTGAGCATGTCCCTACACCAATGGTGTGAATGACAGGGTTGCGGCACAAGCTTCATCATATGCACAGGGTGATAATGTTTGCCAGGGGCATAGGCTGTACCAATGGATGACATCTTGTGTGTGGGTAAGGGCCAGTGATATGATTGGACATGTCTGTTCAGTATGCATGTGGGTGTTGTGGTGCCCTACAGATGTCTTTGCTGTGTGCGTGTATGTGTGCATACAGTTCTGCCTTTTGTGAGGCCTACACGGGGTATTATTGTCAGCTCCAGATTATACAGACCAGGTTGTACAGCTCACTGTGTCTGGCCACGGCCACATGACATGTGACTGCCAGGGGTTGCACATGCACTACCAGGCGGAGGTACAGCTTGGCTACTGTCCGATGACATATGTCCACTGGAAATGTGTCCCCGCTTTGAGCATCCAGGGCCATGTCCACGTGGCCTGCTGTGTCCTGGTGTGGACAGCACAGCACCAGCTGCACTGCTACTGCTACCAGCACTATGGGAGCGGGCATGTGAGGTGGCATGCTCACGTTGACCTGCACTAGGTGGTGTAGCTGGCCTACGTCCACGTGGCCTACGCCTCACTCCTACCAGATGTTCCAGCACAGACAGCTCACGCTCGCGGATTGCCATGCCATGGTAAAGGATTCCGACCATGTCACCCAATCACTTGTCCAGAACATCAGCAATCTGCTGTTGAACATTTGCCAATGCCTGGATGTTGTCATTTAGGGTACAGATAGCAGCCCTCTGCAGCCTCTGTCCTTCTCTGTTCTGCCGTTCAGCATGTGCCTGTGCTGCCATTACAGTCTGGAACATGGGTCTGGTGATACCAGCTGCTGCGCTCTGTCCTGCAGGTGCATGTCTGCCAGAGGTCCTCCTACGAGCAGCACCGGCCACATGCCTGTGTGGCACATCTGCAGTCATTACACTGACACCATGATGTGTAGATACACCTTCTGTAGCCACCACACATTCCTGTTCCACGCTAACAGATGTTGACTGTCCTTCCTCTATGGCAACTGGTGATGCGGTATGTGTTGGCAGCAGAACTGTGTGCGGGGAAGAGGGGGGCACAGCTGGGATGGCAACCATTGGCACAGATTCAGCTCCTAACAACCCTGCCTGTACCTCATGCATATCTTCATCACTCCTAGTATCTGTGGGGACACTAACATCAGATGGACCGCAGGAGGGTAATGCACTTACATCACCTGTGAATGCAAAGAAAGACTCTAAATTACAATAAACACACACACAGATACACAGACAGACACACACACACACACACACACACACACACACACACACACACACACACACACACAGATACACACACTCACACACACACACACACACACAGACACACACACACAGACACACACACACACAGACACACACACACAGACACACACACACACAGACACACAGAGACACACCATGCATGTGATTTGACAGATGGCATGCAGCATGCCTGTGATACAGCAGAGGGCATGCAGCTCAGACATTAATAGTGTTAGTAGGCATATCTCCCTGGGGTGCACACTACAGCAAGCAGGTGTCATATCAGTAGCCATGCAGTTCACTCAATCATGGTAGTATGCATGCATCCCCGTGATACACCATGTGGACCAGAACAGGATAACAGTACACATGGCTGACGTGACCTTGACATGTAATCTGCTGACGTGTGCATTAACATGCATATATGTCTGACACAATGGTGTCCTGACACATGTACAGCATCGTAATGGGCATCACATTGCGGTGTTGTCTGTATGCCCTACAGATAGAATGCATGTTTAGCAAATGTGCATGAGCATGGAAGGGTAGTGTGAGCCATCTACATTGCTATACAGTGTGAAGTACAGACACTGTGCCATTGCACGGCATCATGAGGCATCTATATTGCTGTACAATGCATATGTACACATTGCATAGCCATAACTGCTTGCATACCCATGACATAACTGTGGATTGTGACCCACGATGCTGAGGTGTATACACACTAAACCATGCTGTGTCAAGTGACAGGTCACTGGAGGACCTACAGATGACACCCCTGCACAACAACTACAGGGTCTTAGCTGCCTGGCAACCATGTCCACACATAGCGGACATGTCAATTCACCATTTCCCACACGACATTGATATACCACACACACACGAAGTGCACAGCTAATGGTGATGTCTTACAGCAGCAAGGGAAATGTACAGTATCTGTGGCCTGATGTGGTGTCAATGTCTGTGGAAGCTGTATAGGTGGTTACTGTCATGCTATGACACAGTCGTGATGTTCAACAGATCTTATATGGTAGACTTCAGTGACACCTCCACTAGCTGTGCACAGGCTTTTAGGATGTCCAGTGTACCACATCAACTGTATAATCAGTCAACTAAGACTATAATTGGACCATGTGTGGACAATGTGCAACAGGATGTATACACATCACATCTACTGTGTGGCTACGTGTCTCTGGCCATCCCCCATGGCCATGTGTGCACATGTGTTGGCCAAATGTGTGTGATGGCCATCTATCTCACATGTCTGTGTTGTCCCATATGACATACACCCATAGATGTCAGATATGTCACCATCCACAGGGCTATGCAGACAATGGGTTGTATGTTTGGTATGTGGGGTATGGGTCATGGGATAGTGTGACAATATTGCAGCCAGAACACTACGTGTCTGGGACATGTCAGATGGCACATTACAATGTGTGCACCCAATGCAGGGGCATATAACACAATGGTGACACCTGTGGGCTGCCCATATCACAGCTCACTGTGTGGTACTGTTTGCATACCACACATGTTGTTCCAATGCATACTACATATGCCTCCATTGTAGAACACTTCCACCGTTGTATGCACAGCTGACCACACATGTAGCAATGACAACTACTGTGGTTTCAAGTCAGTGTATCATTTCATTTGTATATATTGCACATGGGTGGCCTGTGTGACTGATGGGTGATGCAACCTGTATATCGTGACTGGAACGAACATCAAGTGTGCAACTGTTAACTGGCCACATGGCAAATAGATCTATGCTTTAACATGCCTGATACTGATGACAGTCTCACCTGCAATGGACTCATGTCTGTGCAGCATGCCAGAGGTACCTGTATAAGGGTGACACAGTAGTATGAACATTATCCATGACTGTATGACAGCCACAGGGTGCACTGGGCATGTTAACACATTTGCCTGTATAATAGCATATAGTATGCACATGTGTGCATACACAGGGTAGCATACTGTAGTATGCAGCATGTGTGTCCATATACCTTGCATATGTTGTTACTTTACATAATGTACAGTGACACATGCAACTAAATGGGATATAATAGCCATATGTGCAGTACTGACTCACCAAGCAACTCCAGGCTCATTGGTTGGGAGACACCTGCCTCCACGATGGCAGCTAGTGTGTGTGGATGCTGCTCTGAAGGTGTCCCCAAACTGGCCAGTAGCTCCTCGGTGTGTGTGAGTGGGGGCTGGGTTGGTGGCCCACCACCTGTTCCACCTTGTTCCGTGGTGATTGCAGTGGCATGCTGTTTTGCATGTCGTATCAAGTCTGTGCAGTGTCTGCGCACCTGCTGGTAGGTGCAGATATGGCTACCCACATCGTTCACTCTCCTGCGTAGATCCTGCCACAGGTCGTCCCGCTGCTGGGCATGCTGTGACACATGGCTGAACAACAACTGGTAGTTCTCATGGAGGTATGGGCTGAGGACATCATCCTCCTGGCGGCTGTACACTGGAAGGCGTGTACGAGGCATTATCTGTAAGACATAATGATGGTGACAGGTCACAGTTTCAGAGATGTACAGAGATACTGCTGCACATACATTTCTATGACATCTAGTACATCTGCACAGTTATCTTTGCAAATCATCATGACACTGGCATGACTGACATGTTTGTGTCACACCCATGTAACACCTGTTATGCATTGGATATCATCACCATATATGTGTGCCACCTCATTACAGTGTTCATACTCTATGTGAATGCTGTCTTGATGTGGGCATGCCTATTTGCCTGCACTGTTGTTCTTACCTATCTGCACATGCCTGGATGTGTCCACGGTAATGCTGTTGACCTTGATGCTGTGTATATGTCACATATCTACACAGACACAGCCTTAATGGACTTGAGCAGTGACAATGCACACATATGCATGGACAGCTGTACATGCATGTGTTTTGCCATATACATCTACACAGCACTGTATAGCTGTTCAACATCCTGCCACGGATCACCTGTGTTGCACATGTGATAGACATGTGACAATGGCTAGTCGGACGTCATTCGCAGGGATGGTTATCAACCATAGCATGTGCGGGCAAGGTTTCCTAGCTGTAACAGACAGCCATTATGCCACCGCGAGGTGCATCAGTGCCACATTACTGATCCGGACAGTTGATACTACATCTACCATGCGGCCATCACACCATGTATGACTGGGATGACATGTGCAGCTTTGATGGACAGAGTTACATGGTTTGGCGGGAGTATGTCACATGTATGACACAGGGATCTGTCCAGCATGTGGCGTTCCTAGTATTAGGATGGTGGCTGTCCATGACGTATGTCTTACAGATCAGGATATGGACATGTAGCATGTCTATCATCATGATGTAGCAAATGTCTTTATGCAAGGTAGACAGCATGCTGCATAGTGGAGGTGAGAATTGTGAAGGCTGGTATCACCCATCCACGCATGGACATTACCCCTTAAAGGTGATATGTGATCCAATATTGGTCACCCCAGTGCTGTATATGCCTGTCCAATGATCTCCATGCTCATGGATGGCACCCTGTCATGACATGGGTACCTCGTATGACTAACCAAGGGGCCTGGAGATGTCACCAAGGCAGGAAGGTGTACTGCACAGCATCATCCCTTACACAGTGTCCATAATGTTGACCACAGCCTAGGTGGTAGTTAATGGGTACAGGGATGTTCACCTAGCGGTGACAATGCTGATATCATCCATCTGAATGTGCACATATGTCACACACCTCACCCACACAGCCCATTCTGTATGTTGTTCACAACACTGACACAGCTATTCCTCATAGGTCATGGTCATTCACATCCTTACATATACAGATGCCTAACATTTGTCTGTGTGGTATGGGCTACAATGAGGGTGGAGTACAACACATTAACCCTGTTCTACTGTAGCTGGCACTGGTGTGATATGCACATGTCACTCTGGCACCTTTTGTAGTTGTGAGTCTGTCAACAGGTCACTGGTAGAACACTCCTGTGACATGCAAAGGTATTTGTAATCAAACATCCGTACTGTCTTGTACATCTGTACTGCTAGCATCTACAGTGATAATGGTTCATGGACATGCACACCATACTCAGCAGGGTTATAGTGCGGTGCCACTCATTATGACTGTCGTTACCACTTGTGGCTTGATATTATCCAACACCCTATCTGTATTGTATGGTCATGTTAGGCATTTGTTCAGAACTTGTGAGCATGTCATGAGCTACTGATTAATATAGCACCCATTCCACACCATTTCCCACAGGTACACTGGCTGTCCTAAAATTTCCAGCTTGCTTATGGTACAACAGCTGTTGTACACACGTAACACACATATCCTGTGAGACATGGTTGTATATACAGGCATGCCCAACTGTCACGTACCAGTGTTATTGCCTGTCTATATGATGGATATGTCGTACATGTGGCAATAGAGCAATTGTCTCATGTGCACATTCAATGCTCACCTCCCAACATACGACACTACAGCCTGTGTGGGATGCACTTATGCAGCCCTGCTGGGGGTAATGCTGTCACCAACCCTGACTGCACCTGACAGTCATGTGGGGATGTGTGACATTCGCAACACACCCCACTCATCACATAGTCTCACATGATCTCCACCACAGGCCACACATACGAGGACAACTTGTGCAGTACATCTCCATACTCTGTGTAGGCAACAGAGGCAGCCCCCATCACGGAACACAACATCACCAACTTATAACCCACAGACTCATGTGTGCCCATCACATACAGCCAATAGGGTGTTATAACATACACAACACACCAGTCATAGGTGACTCTGTAGGCGGTCACACTGCAGTTCCACACAGCAGGCTACACAAGGTGATAGTCGCTTATATCTTGCTGTCAGGTAACTGGTTCTGCAACATAACCTATGCACCCATGCCACACCTCACCAGGTATGATGTGACTGTCATTCTCCATGTTAGTGTGACTGCCCTGAGATGCCACTTCACAGACTACGTGTGAAGGGACATGCAATAGCTCACCAGTTTTGCAGCCCTGAAGGTGTGGGCCTAGCCCTGGGGAGCATTATGCATACATCCGGACCTGATACCACTGTACAACGACTGACTGTGTCACTTCAACAGTTGCCTATACTTCTGCTGTCATTCCACAGGCATCTGGTATCTGTCCGCTTTGACTGACCTGGTCAAACACAATGCTTTGGCAGAGATGACCTGCACCTGTCAGCCCTGGGAGTACAGATCACATTTAAGGCTCTTGTTGCTTCTATACTGCCTGTCTTGCACAGTTTCCAATAACAGTCACCAGCAGAACGGGAACTGGCAAGCAAGACATGGGGTCATGTGACACAATGCTTGCATCTTCCTCTGTGACGCACACAGGCAAGGCACACCTAATAATGCACCACACCAATATCTCTGCAGTGACTGGGACCTGTCTCTAGGCTCTGCAGAGCACACCTGCAATGACAGGTTATAGACAGACCATACCATTCAGGCACATACCTGGACCGGCACACCCACAGCTGAGGTGTTCCCATATCCCACTATGTTGTACACACATCCTGGCTAGTTACTTAGCACAATGCATCAGAGGTGCTCCACATGCAACTAACTGTGTCCAGAATCGCTATACACATTGTAAAAAGCTATAGATTCAACAACATACCCCACGGTTACCAGACCTCATTTGTTGGCCTACTGGACAGTAGGGCTCAGACAGCTACTACTGATGTGTGACTGACACTACCCCACACTTAACTGGGATAGCCACTCATGTACCAACACATTCATGAGTCATAACCTCAGCTGGATCAACCCATACACACCACCTCCAAGACCAACATTAACCTTGACATGAACACTACCAACATGTGACTGGTGTTCCACACCTGGGGTTATCCCCTCATTGGTGGATTCCGAACATATGCTAATCAACCTTGTTAGCCACATCCCGGCACCACACTCTTCATGGCATTCACAGTACATGAGTACTACAACACCTACTACAGACGTCATATGACAGCGGTTGTTAACGTAATGACACCCGTGCAGATGGACAAGGCACATACAAATGCTGAAACATACCCCAGTGCACTTCATTAGCATGTACACAACTGCATGGATCATGCTATTCCACACAGAGCCATGATGGTACACACCAGATAACAGACGCGACTCTGGTGGTCAAGTTCCATGGACATAATGTACAACAACAGGTGGAGGCTGTTGCACAGTGGTGTACAATCCCATGGGTGGGGTAGCTCACTGGTCAGCCTCGGTAGGGCCACGGGATCCCTCATCCCATACTCCAAGACTAGCTACGTAAACATTACTGTGACACATTCCGGGGTGTACCACAAGGCATTATGGTGGTATGTCAGTAATCGATGGCAGCACCCACATCTGCTCTCACATACAACAGTCACTCAGGAACATTACAGACCCAGGTGATGTTGGCAACATGCTGACGGATGGATTCAATGGCAAGATTACACCCTCTCACTCACTACAGGGCCACAATCCATACAGGAACATTGCGGTGTCCCTGCAGTCACACCTACACAGTACTAACCTGCACTCTATATGTCCTGGGACTGGCCCCATGTCACCTTCCAAAGTCCCAGGTTGTGATGTCCACAAACCTCTGAATAACATGTCTCCCCACTAGGCCACCATATTCAGTAATAGCCTTGTATCAGACATTGTGGCCCCTGAATGGCACACAGCAACATTTATCACACTCCACACAGGTGGCACCACAATGCACGAGTGGGACTATAGTCCTACACACCTGCCTGGACTGTTCTGCACAGCTATGGGGCACATCATCAAGGACATCATTCACAGAGACATTGTTGGGCTCCGGTCCTTTGATGCCACCCGAGTTGGACTTGTTAGGGCCAGAGCATTGGCCCCTACACCTGGTGGACTCCTTTCATACAGTTACCAGGGTAGTTGATGATGGTACGGGAGTCCACACATCCTACATTGTCCTCTCATTGCCTTTCAGCACCGTTCTCCATTCTGGTATTGACAACATACACATCCACCTGCACATCGTACCCTATGTCTCAGGATGTTATGCAACATGGCTCATGAACAGGACACACACAATGCGGGTAGCATACCATAGTACCTACTGCATTTCAGTTACATTTGGCATACCACAGTCCTCAGTCATTGGGCCCCTCATGTTCAGTATATGCTTCCCTGAGGTACAGGCTAGCACAGAGGGACTTTCCCTGCCTAGCTTTACAAACCCCTGCATACAAAGCACCATGATTGATCCACCAGCTCTTACTGACTCCATCCATACGGGTGTCATTGTGACAGATACCTGATATGAATATCATGGCCTCAAGCTGCATGACACAAGGTCCATGGACATCACCTTTGCATTACACCATTCACCCACTATCACATAGGTGGTAGTCCCCTACATACATGTCACATTGTACATGTTTGTAGTACACACGTATGTCACACCCACTCCTGTGATTACCGCATTGCCACTGTGGCATGGATATCCTTCTACATGGCCACACTTATCTGTACTGGGTGTGTAGCTGGTACATAGGCACCCATTGTACCTCTGAACTCAAGACTTCTACACACATTCAAGGGCACACCACCCCATTTAAGGTGTACCTTACACAACAGCTACAGCTTTACATACCGCAACATTAACATGCCATGACGTTTATTGAGCTCCGACAGCTAAGGTATGTGGCTGAACTACGGACAACACGTCTGTACACATTTGCATACTACATACTCAGGGGTGACCTCTGCTGAACAGACAGGGCCCATGTCCACAACAATATTAATGGATATACTCCACATACACAACATACGCAAATGCCACTGTGAGCAACATGCTCATGGATATGTGCACAAACGCAACAATGAGTGGGATGTGCTTGAGTGTTACATTCCCAAACCGGACACTCACCATGCTTTTGGAACATGACTCCTATGTACATCACGCAGGGACACTCATTAGCACTGTTCATGTGATACCTCCCCTGTTGTTTGGGAGACACATGTACGCCAGGGATCACTGCAGTGGCTGTACTGTGCAGAGGTGCAGGTAACACATGGCTCTGCTGAACGCAGGACACTACCCTAGAGAGGTGCCACTGGTGTGAACACTGTAGTTGTGCTTACACATAGACTTGCCAGACTGCATAGTACCCCACTATGAACCTGTGAAGCTATTACATGTCCTTTGTGCATGGTTACTTGCTAGCCCTTCCATTTAGATTAGCTATCATGCTATTACAATGTCCCATGCCTACAAGCCATATGTATCCTGTTATTGTACATGCCAATAGACGATACCTTTGGTATGCATGATATGCCTGCTATGCTGTGTAGAATATCTGATATATCTACCAACAACACTATACATTACACATATTTTACATAGTATCCCATAATGCAAAGCATACTTGCACAGCAGGACCATCTTAGACATGTCATTGCCGTTATATGCCCATACACATGCCTACTCTGACAGTATAAAAACATATACTATCCCCGGCTATGGCACGTACTTGTTGGACATACCCTACCACTGACGGCGAGTTGTATGTAATTGTTCTGTTTAAAGCCCTCATGTAGCAACCCTTGTGGTGTCTGTGATGTGCACCTTGTGGCCCACTGCTGGATGCACAGTTTCTACAAGCTTAAGTATGCTCAGCAAGACATCACTACATAAATACCTTTTCCCACGTTATGGATTGCAGACACTTTTAATTAATGCAAACCAGGCTATACATACAGTAGATAATTAATACAAAACATGCTATACATAAACTTGCATACCGAGTGTTCTACATACCTTGTTATCATTACGGACTTTCGTCTCTATCTCTCTCACACTGCTTACACTGGTATTTTGTATGAGCATACAGTTTGAATGTCTGGCAAGTCTTCCTTATATACGTCGATACTTGTAACATGTGGTTTCCTGCTGCCTATTGGTGTTTCTGAGTGACTAATTACTTGCATATCAGCTGTGCAGCTACTCCATTCACCAATTACGCAGCAACAGTGGGGTATAATTGACTTCTGCACTTGGGCATTGCCCATTTGCCCTACCTTCGGGGAGACAGCCTGTATTGTGTTTTGTTATGTGTAATTGCAACTGCTATTCATAGAGACAAGTATACTTTGGATTCATGTCCCCAGTGGATTGTGTGTGACAGCTAGAGTATGTGGTTCAACATGTGGGTGTACCTGTCATCCCAATGTCTGTTAACGCACTATTGCAAACAAAACCTGTAACATCACCGTTTGTTCCATTATACAACGGCTGCAATTTTGCATGGCGCCTTTAATTGTGTCTCTCACAAGGTATGTTGATGGTTCTGCAGTTGTAATTGACTGACTGGATGTTTGTGCTGTTATTACAGTCCATATTGCTATAGTTTCTAGTGTGGGGGATGTCGGTGGGTGTACGTAGCATATACAGGTTTGTGGGGCTTGCATTTCTACATATTCCATATATGTGTGTGTGTGTGGGCTCCGTCCCTAATTAAAGAGCTATCAGTTAGTAGACTTATGTTACGGGATTGTACATTGGGCCGTTGTCAATTGGTTTCTATATAGTATGCAGGTGAGGTTGATACTTCCATACCTCCGGAATTGCAGTGATATGTAAAGGGATATGTCTACATGACAGCTATCCCGTGTATTTCTGTCCCAGATATTTGCAGTCATTGCTGTTGCGTTGGTAACAGAACCTCTTTGCCATGGGTTGCCACCTTTTCATATGGCCATTGTTGGACACTTCCGGGACACACAGCGGTGTTACAGGCCAACACATAGCCATGGTCAGTACACAGGATAGCACATTCTTTTATCCTCAATACATACCTATTGTTGTGGGACTTTGGCTACTTATCATATTGAATGTAACATTCACATTTCTTACATACAGGCATAACTATTTAATGCTACTATTACATTATATATGGAACATATTAATGTCCTACGATCTCAGACATTTGCCCTTTGTAATGTTTTATGTCAGGACACACCTGCCCAGGGAGGGGCTGTCCCTCCTAATGTGGGACAGCTGGTAACCGTATGCCTACGGCTAGCTATACCCACACCAACCGTAATGATCTACCTCTGAGTTGGCACAAGCAGACAAACGATGCGGACACACACACACACATTACAGTCACACGGGGATGCACATGGCACCCTCAACACAAACATACACAGACCACGGCACTCACAAACACAGTTGAACACAGTACCTACGTGGACCGCAACACCGGCAGCAGTGACTAATTATCCATTCATATCATCATACTACTACTCGCGGTTGTACTGTTCTGGTACTGTGTTCTTTCGGTCTTTCAGCCTCGTGGTTACGCATGTCGGTATGTTACACATTCCATAGTTGGCGGTATCTTAATTATTTGTACCTCCAAGGTGTTATGAAGGTCGTTGACCTATCTATATATATTTGCAGATATCGCTGAATCCGTATATATCAACATATATCACTCTATTACTCTTTCTATCTCTATTATATATATGTATATATGTGTACATATATATATATATATATATATATATATATATATATATATATATATATATATATATATATATATCTGACGGGGAAAGTGACAGGCAAGCTACACCTTTCATTGTGTTTCCTGGACTCCACACGTTTGTGTCTGTACCTGTCACATTACACACCTGCCGTAGGTTAGGGTTGCCAGCTGTCACACTCTGCGAGGGACAGGCCCTCTTTGGTCAGTTGTGTCCTGCAAAATATTTGTAAACCTGGCAAATGTCCTGTGATTTTAGAACATACTTATTTCCTATAGTTGATGTAATAATCGCATAAAACAGTTTTTCTGTATCTGAACCAACAAACAGAATAAGTAAGTCAACATTACAAGAATGAGCTTTTATCTAGGCAAAACAGTGCAGTTCTGCTTTTCGTACTGGCCAGGTGTATGTGTTGGCCTGCAGACATCTGACGTATGTCCCACATTAGTCATTTGAAGAGGTGACAACCCTACCATAGGTACATCTTGCCTAGCAATAGTGTTAGGTGATTCGATACATGATTGCGTGTTCTACACCTGGCAGTGGTCATTTTACCCTTCAGAGCAGGCGCTATTAGTGCAGGGGTGAATAATGCTGGTTTCACCTGTTCTGGACATCATTGACCGTGATATGCGTGATATTCGGAGTAGCTTATCCCTGTTTCGCGCATATCCATATAGTCATATTTAAACGTCGCTTACCAGCAGTGGGCAATGCATATTCCTGGTAACGTGTGCTAAACATGATCTGCTGACCCGCATCCAACATGCATTACTCGTGCCTTCGGGATTACGTTACATCCCTTGCAGGACGTGCGACTGGGAACATGCATGACGGTCACTGCATTTAACATATGGCCATCTGGGATTTGTACACGTGTTATGTTGTTTTGTACGTGGAGTATACTACGGCTGTTACTCCATACAGCACTCACATGGGTAACTCAGTTAGTTTACATATTGATGAGTCCAGTTAATGGTATGTCCATGTGATGTTTACTGGATGTGCTCTGGCATTGGGTATGTATATCTCAGTGAGCCACACACGATACTGTGCTACACCTGCAAACGACCGTGGGTGGAGCATGCTGGGGTGACGAATGCCTGTCATGGGTACACCCCATGTCTTCACACAACATCCATGATTATATTATGTGGAGCCCCTCATTAACGCAGCAGGGACTCTGTGCTGAGTGTGTGCAGGACAGTGCTTACACATATGTGCTCCCACGATTGCCTCTGCTCCTCTACTCGACAGTTGGTTACTCGATGTTGTGGCGACAGCGGACACTGTTTGCCCATTTGGTGTATGGCCTCTGACAATCGGCCGTGTACCTACCGATGTGCCTGGGAACCTATATACACAGCACCACCATATGCCGATAGGCACATATACTGTTCAGGTGTTGACATTCCGTGTTCCAATAGCTGTTGTGTGTACAATGTTTGAGGGCTGTGTATGCAGGATTCACACAGTGGGCCACCTATACATTACAATTTACAGGTGGTCGTGCTTGTGTGCCATCCATTTTACTGTGTGTGCAGGTGGAGAGGTGTATCAGTCTTTAGGGGCCTACACTGTCAGAGTATGTGCTATACGTTCCCTCTTTTCCAAGGCGTAGGCATATTGGGCATGCCTCCGTCTGCCTACTGGGGCTGGCACAGTGTGTTCATGGTCAGAATCCCTCTGTGCCTGTGATGGCCTTGGCAATTGCGGTGGGCTATGAGGGCCTTCACCATTTTGTCCCTGCTGCAGCTGTTTCCGCAGGATCATATTATGTAGCATGGCACATACTATGACAATGTGGGCACACGTGCCTGGAGAGTACTGCAAGGCTCCACCAGATGTGTCCAAGCACCAGAACCGTGAATTCAGCATCCCGAACACACGCTCTATGATGATTATGGTTTGTGCGTGTGCCTCATTATGGCGTTCTTGCATGGGTGTGTGTGCATTTCTGATGGGAGTCATCATCCATGGCTCCAGTGCATAGCCAGCATCCCCCACAAGGTGGCCATGTGGGATGTCCCCCCTGACAAATACCTGATACAGCTGTGAGACATGCCAGATATGGGAGTCATGGTAGCTTCCAGGGCTGCCAGCACACACATCCATGATAATACCCTGGGCATTGCACATGACCTGACAGTTGATGGAGTGGAATCCCTTGTGGTTTATGTAGCTCCTATCATGCTCACCGGGTGGTGACTTGATTTGTATGTGCAAGCAGTCTATCGCACCCAGTACCTCCGGGTAGTGTGCCACATAGTGGAAGTGGTGCATATTGCTGGCCAACTCCTCCTGAGTTCAGGGGAAGTATATATGCTCATTGGCATGTGATAACATGGCATCCAGGAACTGGTGTAGTACCCTGTATGCTGATGCCTGTGAGATCCCCATTATATCTCCAGTTGGCCTTTGAAAGGTACCTGTGGCTAGTATTCGCATGCTTACACATACCTTCGTATCCACTGGGATGGGTTCCCCTCTGTTATTTCTGGTTCTCAGGCGTGGCCGGCACAGTTCCACTATTTGCTGTAAGATGTCCCTGTCCACCCTGTAATGCTCTACTATCTCCAGATCATGTAGCCCCTGGTAGGTTACCCTTGGTCTGAACACTCTTCTCCTCCTCCAGGGCCTGCGGTGGTTGTCAGCATCATCCTCCACAACACTGTCAGTCTCTAACACATGCTGATGAATCACAGCTATGGCAGCTCCCAACATGTACATTTTAAAAGTTCCCCATGTGTTTACACCTATGGTGCAGTGTTTGGGAATTCACAGGTGTGTGTAGGGTGCTTTCACACTTTATACTATTGTGCTCTGAACACCGATGATGTCATAGCGTGTGTATGTACGATCCTAGCTACAGGGTATCTCATGTGTTTTATTACCGGAACTACTATTGTAGTGTCTTTGGTGTTGAATTACATTTGGCTGTCATGGATTACCTCTTGACCTTCCCTTTGCATTTCTGCATGTTGCACCTTCCATTTTCTGGCATGCATCCAGTAGCTTGCTTTCATTTGTACTTTCCTAGACCTGGCGTATCTTGCGTAATGTGTGCTATTGCCGGTCTACTGTCGGTTTGCTTTGCTCTGCTATGACAGATCTCCTATCTTTGCAATCCAATGCCTCCCCTCCTTTCTTTGCATTCCGATACCTCCCCTATCCTGTTTTGCAGGTTTCTGCGAGCAGACTTGACAGCTGCCATTGATTGGCCACCGTGAGTTGATTGGTGTTGATTGCTCATTAGTACGCCAATTACCCTACTTCGGCATTTCCTTCTTTTCTTCCCCTGACTTTCCTGTTTGTGCTATTATTCACGCCACGTGCATTTGCTTACTGGGTTTCAGGCACGTTTTCATCCCCATACACATGCGTTTTTGGGCACCACGTGTGCTCTCAACTAAACGATTCTATACCTTCCTCCCCACCCCTGTCCTGCAGCTTTGCTTAGCAACGGTCAGGACAGATTTGCATTGCTCCAATGTGCTTGCTGCTACGGTGGCACACCCCTCTGCTGATGTCATGTATCTTCTTTGAGCCACTCCTCGGTGTTATAGCACTGCGCTGTATGGTTCAACCTTCATCCAGCAGGACATTTGCGATTCAGTATTATCTGCCTCATTTGCATGGCATTGACTACTAATTCATAGTTACCATGCCGAACACTGTCGCAGGCCCTTAGCAACCCTTGCACCTTGGTTGTGGTGTTCCATGCCTACCATTGTGTATTATGGTGTAAACCTGATTTGTATTACATCGCGATTTTATGACATTTTTATATATTTTCTTTATGTTCCAGTTTGTGCACACATGCCCTGCGGTTGTACTGTGCGTTACTGTGGACATGACATTAAATGTTGTTTTTTAGGTGTTGTGCTTCTTTTCTTATGCCATTGGCTGTGTATTTAGCCATTGGCATATGTTAACTTTGTAATACATGAGTTTGGTCCACTTCCATAGCTCCGATGTTCTGTTTAGGAAAATGTAAACCGTGTTTTTTGGTTTACATTTCCGTGGGCTTACACTACACTTGCACCACTTCATGAATCACTATCTGCCTTCATTTGCATGGTGAGACACTGCGCATGGGGTGATTAGCATACCTATGCTGAGGGCTGCGCAGTTCTGGCGTACGCCAGTAGTGCACATGGTATTGGATCGTACCTGAATCACTCGACGGCAATATTTGGCATTATTCCGCCTACACTATGCCTGCGCCTGGCGCAAGCTTCATGAATCCCAGGGTTCATTTATTTTGAAGCCTTTAATATTTATGTTAGATCTTATATAGTTAGCTAGTGGTTCTGTCGTTAGAGCAAATAATAAAGTAGAAAGAGGGTATCCTTGTTTTGTACCCTTTGCTATATTAAATGGTCTCAATGAAAAGGAACCTATATTGACAAAAGATACTGAATTGCTATAAAGTGTTTAATTAATGTTATAAAACTAGAGGAAAAACACAGAAAAAGTGCACCAAAAGGACCACGGAAAACTCCTTTTAATGAATAAAAGCAAATAAAAGACCAGTATACAGTCCAAATACACAATGTTTCATGTTGAGCGCTTTCATCAATGAATTGACTTCATCAGAACCTAGAGGAAATGTTATATTCATTTAATAGTTTAAATAAATAAGACTAGTTCACTGAATTGAAAGCTTTATCAATATCTAGACTTAATTTTATTTGCTATGTCAATTAATGAAACAAACTCTAATAATAGTGTCTTGAACTTTTCGGTTTATTATAAACCAGCTTGATATTAATTTATTAATCCCAGGAGTATATGGTTTAGCCTTTTTGCTAGTACAGACATGAACATTTTGTAGTCTACATTCTAAAATGAGATAGGATAATAAGAAGCCTATGATACAGGATATTTATCTAATTTTCATAGAGTATATCCATGAGGGGGAGGGGAGATTAGCAGAGTGTTTGACTTCTTCAAAGACATTCAGTAAGGTTTTTAAAATATTGTGAGGTAACAGTTTATATAATTCTGGGATGATATCATCTAATCCTGTAGCCTTGTTGGTTTTGAGACTTTTAATTTGGTCTTTCAATTCTTTAAAAGAAAAAGACCTATCAATTTTACTTTTCTGTTTATTAGTTAATTTATGATGTATATTTCTCTTAAAAAAATATCAAGTAGTTCATTATTACCTAAGTTTTTCTTGGTTTTATTAATATTTTCATAATATTGATTAAAACATTGTAATATGTCATTTAAATTCATTATTTTGGTGTTTTCCCCTCTTTATATACAGTCTCTTTAATGTGATATATTTTGTTTATATTTTTTGATCTAATGGCTATTCTATGTAGATTCTTTGGGTTTACTGAATAAGACTGTAGTTTATTTTTTTCCAGATTGATTGAGATCTCCTCTTGAAGTATTTCCTGATACTCCTGATTCAGATTTGTAACTCCTTATTTGCGACTTACTTTAATTTATCTATATTATATTGCAAAGCAATCAGGTCCTTGTCCCATTCTTTCCTTTTGCATATATACCATTGTTTAACTTTACCAAATAAATAGGCTTTTAGTGAGCCCCATAATATAGCAGCTGCCACCTCCACATTGCTATTAAATTCCACAGAGTGATTAATTTCTCTCAAAAAAACAATCATTAAAACCTTTTATTTTAACTGTATATGCAGGTTACCATTGACAATGAATTAAGATATTTGAGATAAAAGTTAGAGTGAATGTAATGGGATTATGGTCAGACAAAGAGCACAAGACTTTTGATATATCTTCTGTTTTTGAATAAAGCTCGTTTGATACAAAATAATTATCAATATTGGCTTTTGTTCCATATCTGAAGGAATAGTGTGCATACTTTAAAGAGCTTTGTATTTTAAGTCTAAAATATTCCTGATATTCATTAAACTGGTATAGTGATTTAAATGTTTTGCTGTAGAAGATAATCTGACTCTTTTCTCATTAGTGGTGTATTTTACTTGATCAAATACAATTAAAGTCTCTGGCTATTGCCACATTTCTTTTGAATATAATGTCATAGTGTTTAGATACTTCTTGACTGTTTTAGATCCTATTCCAGGAATCCAGTAAGTGTTTATGCTAGTGTAATGCTTTTTATCTATTTCTATTTCCACCAATCTCAGCATAAGTGTCAATTATTTTTGGTAAACCTAATGTTTTCTTCCAAAGAATAAGAATACATCTTCTTTTTGAACAAAAATGAGAACTTACTAAAATTAAACAGTCCTTTATTTGCAATCTGCCTAAATCTCCAGTCAAAATATATTTCTTGAAAGAAGACAATATCTGCTTTATGTAATGTTAAATATTTACTTAAACAGCTTATTTTAAAGAATTATTCAAACCATTAACATTTAGTGAAAGATATTTATATCTTGGCATCCTTAAGAACACATGGGCAGGATTCACGAAGCCTCCGTGTAAGAGTTACAAGACTTACACGGAGGCTGCAGTTAAACGGTGTGACATCAGCATGTCATGCATATGTATGTGGGCATGCTGAATCACACCTAAGGCTTACACGATCTGTGGAAGACAGTAGGGGGCGTGTCCGTAGGCCGAGCCCTACAAACGGACATGCCCCCAGAAGAGTAAAAGTCCCGAAAGTAAACCCCCATGACAGAGTCCATGGAAATGTGAATAAACACAACACAACACATGCCCCCACAGACTATGAACATAAAATGTATAAATGAACATATTATATATATTTTTTTAATTGTAAAGATGTTTGCCCATGAGTGCGCTCGTTTGCGCGGGCGTGCCCGGCGCTTAGCCACAGTTAGCAGTCAGTGGAAAAGCATATAAGAACTAAATATGCAAAGTAAGCCAAAAAGCAATAGTGTAGCGGTAGAGACGTCGGCTGAAGAGCAGGCAGTCATGGTTTGAGCCCCCACAACATCAACTTTTATTTTTAGTGAAATAAGCACGAAACAAGTCCCTGACATATATGTACACATATAAAATTATATTTTATGTAAAATGTAATGAAATGGGCCATTTATTTTGAAGAAATGAGAGATAATAAAACAATAAAAATGCCAGATGTGCCGATAGCTGAGCTACAGTTTAACAAGTTGAGTGCATCTGCCCGTAGGTGAGCAGTGGTTTAACAGGTGTAAAATGAGTGCCCGAAGAGGAGCAGTGGTTTAACAGGTGTAAAATGAGTGCCCGTAGGTGAGCAGTAGTTTAACAGGTGCAAAATGAGTGCCCGTAGGTGAGCAGTGGTTTAACACGCTGAAACTGTGTGCCCCTAGCTAAGCTGAGCATAATATGCATGCTGACCGCCAAATGACGTGTGAACCAGCATGATCCATTTGCACGGAGCTGCGCGCCGCACCAACAAGCTAACCGACGAGCAACGTTGAGCAAGCTGTAACAAAACTGCCTTTACACAGACACACCTCCTAGCCTGTATAGACAGTCATAAAATATAAAAAGCAGTGGCCACATTCGAACCCAGGATACCATGCACCATAGTCAAGGTACTGAACCACTAAGCCATGACAGCTGTACTTAAAAATGCAGTAATAGCAAATATATAGGAATGAATAGAAAGAGGAGCATGACAAAGCAGGTTTTGTGAAGCTGATACAATTCCAAAATGGCCAATCACAGATAAGTGCGGGAAAAAGGGCATATATAAGCCCCATAGGCGGGAATACACAGGATAACCAATTATAGAACCAATTTGCAGCCAGAATGTCAGGTGTAGGTGAGGGTAGTTGCTTTTGAGCACAGCGGTGGGGCATTGAGGAGTCCAAATATATCGTTTGGCTCCTTGTCCACAATCATGAGGCCCAACTCATGCAGGGCCAGGTCCTGTGGGGAGCATATAGGGTTGAGGTGTGGGACTGGTTGGCTCATGATCTTACCAGTGCCACAGGGATACCAAGAACTGGTGAGCAGGTCCGTCACCACCATGCGGACCTGAAGAGACGGAAGCAGGACCAACTGAACCATTGGATCCAGGAGGCCCGGCAAATGCCCAACGCCCCACTACTGAGTAAGTTACATCTAATTATTTATGTAAGAAATTAACCTAACTGATATTATGGAGATGTGTATTCCAATATTACTTTATTTATATTACAGCTGCAGGTGTCCATTCTGCGAACCGTAGAGCCTATGGCGATAGGCTGGTGTGGTTGCACCACCATGCAGGTCAGTAATCCTCTCCCTGTAACTGTAAATAAATATAAAAGTATGACAGTTAGCAAAAGACTGCAGTGTAGTCACTAAGTAATAAAATGTGCAAGTAACAGTGTAAGAGGGTTTGCAAGTATTGCTTGATTACAAAAGTGTGATGCAGTCTGTAATCCAAACAGAGAAATGAAAAAGTCTGAAATAAAGTCTGAAATAAAGATGTCCCACCTGTAATATAATAGTGCAAAACCTGCAGCAGGCTGAAAAGTACAGCTGCAGAAGCTGAGTAAAACACGTGTGAAATATATCCCTGTTGAAATACAGAAACATGACAGAAGTGAGACTGTTGGAAAGGATTGTAATAACTACAGGTAAAACATGTCAATAAAGCCAAGAATTAAGTACCATCCTGAATTGTAAAAATAAAACAAGTGAGAGAGTGTGAGAAAGAGTTATGAATCCACCAATAAAGTAGTAATAACTCCTGAATAAAGTATACTGCAGTAATTACAGAATGAAATGAATATGACAAGCAGAACCAAACTGCGAAATGTGTAGAAAATGTTCCTGCAGCTGGAATGTGTATCCCAAAATCTGGATATGTTGCTCTCAGTCTGCAATATCCAGATAGTATGGTTGTCTGAAATACCAAACATCCACAGTTGTCTATAGCTATATAAAGCAAATGTAGCAGGATGATGTAGCCGAAAAGAGCCAGATATGAATGTGTATGAATAAAAATGAAAATGTATATTGATGTAGCAGTAACATTCCTATCACCAACTTGAAGTAGTTATCACATAGGAAACTGTAGGTAGAATTGTAGTGTGTATATATCTGCAGCTATTAGAAATGTACAGCATATGTATTGGTATTTGAAGGTGTTAATTAAATTTTCTTCACCCTACCCTATAACCACATATAATCCATTCCACGTGAAATTGGTATGTGCAATCAACAATTAACACCCCTGGACATTTGTCCTGTTGGTTCATACATATTTGCATGTACGTTGATGCATCTGCCCTATTCATACATCCAAACCTGATGGCCTCTTGCCATCAATCAACCCTGCATGTTGTTGGACTGTGTATTGCTGTTCAAATTATGCATGTGTTATGCTTGCTGTTCAATGGTTTGAATATCTGGGTGTTTGGTTAATGGGAATACTAATGCATGTTGTTACAACTAATTGTGAATGGTATTGTATGTTACTAACCCAAACTGTCATGACATAATGCAAAACATAGGACGACAGGGAAGGCGGGTTCCAGTGGACCCACCTCTCTCACCTCAGCTGGCGAGTGCACCTGGCAGTAGTGCCAAGTCCGGACCCTCCTCCAGTGGCCCTGTGCCACCTGCGGGTGGAAGCACTGCAGGGGATGGGGCTCGTCCCCCCTCTGAAAGTGTGGCCGGAGGAGAACAACCACTCACCCTCCATAGCGTCTGGACTGTGGTGTGTACGGAGATCCAGGAAGCTGTTCTTGTGCCCCTACGCCAGCTTGAGGCACAGGTGGCACAACTAACGGGCGTGCCTGCTGTCCAGCCTACACAGCCCCCAGCACAGCCCCGTCCTGGGCAGTGAAGGCACAGTGGCAACTGCCCATGGGTGGGGATATCAGTTCCACTGTTGCCATCTGTGGGCTCATGGGCTCTAGATATCCAAACATCCGTCCCCGTCAATTGTGTAACCCCCCCACATGTGTCATACACCGCCCCTGTATGCGTCTTGTTTGTCTTGTCTGTTGACCTATTCAACCTATCTCCCCAGCTATACCGACTTCCCTTACCTGACATACCACTCTCACCTGAAAAAAAAAAAGGGGCACTCTGTACCCACAAAAAAATTACGCCCCCTACATAGCTGCCCATTTCGCACACATGTCTGTTGGACATGGAAACTGTCAATTACAATTGGCTGTACAACAAGTATCATTGTTGTCCTCACACCTCTCTCAGGGGTGGAAGGTTTCAAATGTCACACCAAATTACAAACATATGCACAGCTGTTGCTGATGAAGAAATGGGCAGCTATGGGCCTTACCTACATCCCTCTTGCAAAACCCGAGCTTGTTTCCCTACTGTCTTACCCTCTTTGTGACCCCTTTTTCACCACTTTCCTGTCTCCCCATTTTTATTTCTTTCAAAGAAAATAGCGTGAGTGTGTGCAAGAGTAAGCACTTTAAAGTGGTTGTAAGCAGGTGTGCGCGGAGCTGAACGCCAGTGCACATGCGGGAGCTCCGCGCAAACCAGCGGTAACCCGGTTACAACTGCTTAAAAGTGCCTTAGTCACTCTGAATGACAAGTCCTGTAGTCTGCTCAAAAGCAAAATAAAAT